>NW_027397067.1:45803761-46026765 GCF_003265705.2 Callorhinus ursinus | reverse complement strand
GTGTGTGTGTGTGTGTGTGTGTGTGTGTGTGTGTGTGTGTGTGTGTGTGTGTGTGTGAATGTTCTAAAATGGGTTATAGTGATGAGCACACAACTTCATGAATTACTAAAAAACCACTGAATCGTACACTTTATTTAGGTGAATTGTGTGGTATGTGAGTTCTTTCTCAATAAAGCTGCTAAAAAAGCTTAGTAAGAGATCAATCTGATAATACTCATTCTCACCATATCAAGATTTAGTCTAACAGTTCAAAAAATGAACAAAGGCTAGTTGAAAACTTAGGGGAAAAATGTGGCCAATCCCCACAGACCTGTAGCAGACCTCCTCTTAAATCAATGGATATTTTTGGTATGGACTGTTCTGGGCCTGGATTGCCACTGTGTTTACACCACTTAGCTTCCAGATTGGCAGTAGCACAGCATGGTCCTAACAGAATCCGATTTCTTTCTTTGAGACTTGTTTTAAGCAGAAAATCATTTATGCTGAGTAGAAATGATGACTCAAGAATTATACCTGGAAAAAAAAAAAGAAGAGGGGTATATGTTATAATTATTCCTTGTCAAAAACGTATGTTTGAGCAAGAACTATCTGTATTTTTTAAAAAGCATTAATTCATCCTTTGTCAAGAGCCTTCTTTTTCAGCTGGCTTCCTCCCACGGTTTTAGGACACTTATATAGAATTCTAGTTATGAAGCAGGTATGCCTCATTCACATTCCTAACAAAGAAATATTTGCCAAAACATTATGACTTTTTCCATGTGTGAGCATTTTAAGCTTTATGAGTAGAGACATTTTCATTAAATTGTGCAAGTTTTTCAAACAACTACATTAAGAATAAGAACAGCTGCTTCATTTGTCTATTGTTAACATGATGGGAAAGGGCAATTTTCTGTGATTTCTTATAGTAACAGAGTATAGTATATTATTTTGCTAGACACTCAAGTTTTTGACTGGCCCATGTTAAAATTCAAAACAATCAAAATATATAACATGTGTTTTCTAAAAATTTTAGTTTAATCCAAACTTCACACATCATAACCACTTGAAGTTTACAAAGTCTTAAAAACAGATAGTGGCAGGTTAGATTTATGAGAAAAACTATATGCTATAGTTCAAAGTAAATATACCCAGAAAAGGAATACACTTTAAAATGTAGGTTTTTCTTTTGAACTTAAACTAGAAGTGTAGATCAAAACCTTTTCATAAAACCAACAGCACACTTTAAGATATTTGGATGCAAAGTTAGAGTGGTGGGTTAACTTTCCCCGAAGGAGCTCATATTCTGAATTGTCATTGTGAATATTGAATTTCACCAGACCGCGTTTGTAATGCCCATGGCTTATTTTTCTAATGATATTTGATCCTTAAAAGAGATGAAAGATTAAAAAACACCTTAGGCCCATAGTATACACGTTTCAAAGGAGAGTACCCACACTGACTTTTCAATTCTGTGGAGACTTGGAAACTTCATATATGTTGTATGCTCCTACCACAGAAATAAGATAGATAACTTCTAATCTTCCCTGGAAGACATCACACCCATGTAAATTAGGGCTAAGACTTTTGTTAAAATTTAGGATGGCAGAAATCAGTTTCATAAATTTTTTCAACTCCATTATGGCACTAAGACTTCCATTTCATTTATACAACTTTCTTGATTCACAACTACACCTCACTTAGAGAAAAGAAATAAAACAGAAAATTAAAAAAAAAAACAGGTCCCCAAATACCCAAGAATCAAAAATCATCTCCATTAATGGGGTTTAGAACTTAAGTCATAACTTCCTGACTTAACCGCATTACATTACCTGAAATATTTACTACTCAACAGTAAATATCTGCTAAATGAAACATATCAATTTATTATTCAGAAATTTCTCATAATGGGATTATGAAAGTTTAGGCTTGATTCAGCACAGTCATCTAGCAAATGAGTATTAAGGGAACATCAGAATTACATTTCTCTTTATTCTCCAATACATGCATCTTCATTCTGCCCTACAGTGAAATACCCAATTATCTAGTAGTAATCTTAATGTGAATATTCTTTTGGTTCCTCATACACAAAATGCTTAATAACCAAAGGCCTTCTAGGCTGCTTATCTCATTTAATGTTTATCATTGCCTCGCCAGAGACCCAGATTTAAAAAATCTCAGGGCCCACTTTGGGAGTTCTTGCTCTCTTATTCCAAGACTTAATTTCTAGATCATTCTATTCATCTCCATTATTTTAAAACATCAAGGAAGAGAGATTTTGGTAAGCTAAATGATTGGAATAGTAGACCACATCATTTTCAAGCTTTAGTAGACTGACCATCCTGGAGGCAAAGACCATTTTATTCAGTATAGCACTGGGCACAACAGTAGCTCTTCAGGATAAATCCCACCAAACTGAATTGCCAGTATAACATCTGATCCTACTTTCATCTGTCTCAACATATTTTTTAATTGACAGACAAAACAGAAAAGTGCTTAAATCTTTGCCATTCTTCATTCTATCAGTGTGTCATAGAATAATAAGGTTGGATGGAGGAGACCTCCATTCCAAGTCCCCCTCCTCTAAAAGAAATCACACAAAACTCTATTTTGAAACGATGTTAGAAGCACCTAAAACTTGCAAAAATATACAGAGTTCCCATATACCTCTCATCTAGCTATGTAACCATAGCAGAAATACTGAAATCAGGAAATCGACATTGATACCATACCAGTAAGTAATCTATAGATCTCATGTAAATTTTGCTATTTTCCCCACTCCTGTCCTTTGATGGTCCGGGATCCAAACTAGGAATCCCTACTGAATTTAGCTGGCAGATCTCCTTAGTCTCCTTTAACCTGTGACAGATCCTCCAGCTTTCTTTGTCTTTAATGACCTTGATGTTCTTGAGGCCAATTACTTTGCGGAATGTCTCTCAATGTATCTGATGTTTTCTCACTAGAATGAAGTTATACATTTTTGGCAAGAATCCCAGAGGAGTGATGCCCTTCTCCGTGTTATCATATATTGGGGTATGGGATACTGATGTTTTAATGCTGGCAATATTAACTCTGATCACATGGCTAAAGTGGTGTCTGCCACTGTAAAATTGCTATTTTTTCTTTTGAAAATAACAAGTATCTTGTGGGGGAGATATATGAAGATCATGCAAGTATCCTCTTTTACATAAAACTTTTACCTGCTAATGTTTTAGCATCCATCAGTGGTTCTTGCCTGCAATGATTATGACTGTGGTGTATGAACATGTTGATTTTCCACTTTTCTTATTCTTCTACATTAATTAATTAGCATTCTGTGGTAAAAAGAGCTGTCCTTTCTACCCCATTTATCAGTTCAATTATTTATTTGTATGTGTATGGACTCACAGGTATTTATTTTATTTTATGGATTATAATCTAGTACTATCATTTACTTTGTTGCTTCCACTGAACCAGCTCTGGGCATTGAGAACCCCTTCAAGTTGGGTCCTGTGTCCTTTTGATATACCCCCAACATTTTTTGAGAACTTCTTTACTTTTTGGCCATAAAAGATATATTAGGCTTATCCTGTATTTTTCCCATCTCATCTATGGCATCAGTCATTTCTCTAGAAAACCAAATCTAGGTGGTAAGTATGCTCATTGCTACTAGGGTGTCACTGCTTCTAGGCCTTCTCAGCAGAGGGGGCTAAGGAGCCTATGTATATAAACCACCCATGTTTATGTATGCATCTATATTTCTTTACCTACCCATCAGAACATATATTAAAAATCATGAATTCATACTGATACCTCTGGTTCTAATCCAGCACCACAGAGTGGTTTCTAGCCTTCCCCCTTTCCTTATTTGTACATCTTCCTGTAACAGTGAGAAACCTGCTGAACACCTCTTCTATGTGCTGATTTCTAATCATTCCTAAAATATCACTTTGAAGTGGTGAAAATTAAAGCAGAAGAACTAAGACAGACATAAAGGACAACTTCATGAGAGCAAAGGTAATTATCAAAGAAAAGACTATCAAAAGAAAGGGCTAATATTTATCTCTAGGAGTTTTGTTAAGAATGGGCTTGACAACATTTTGTCTACAGCATACAGATGAAGATGATTACCTTTCTCACTCTATAACAGATTTCATCTATACAAAGATATTTGTAAGCATATGATAAAATCTTTGTAGAAGTAACTTAATACATACAGAATTTGGAACTTACTAGATATTTCTACTATGCAGGAACTACTCAAAATACTGATATTGTACTGTCTAAATTAGTTTCTGAGGTTTGCTTAAAAAAAATCCTAGTACTGGAATGACAAAATTTACATCATTATATCTTGTCTATATTCCACAGAAAGTGCCTATCTCTTCTCAAAGAAGAACTTTTTTTAAAAAAGATTTTATTTATTTGAGAGAGACACACAGAGAGAGGGAACACAAGCAAGGCGAGTGGGAGAGGGAGAAGCAGGCTTCCCGCCGAGCAGGGAGCCCGATGCGGGGCTCGATCCCAGGACCCTGGGATCATGACCTGAGCTGAAGGCAGACTCCTAATGACTGAGCCACCCAGGTGCCCCTCAAAGAAGAACTTAAGTAGGGCTGATGGAAGGCTTTTCTTAATTCCCTAAAGTTATACAATTATAAGTATTTATTGCCTGGGGTGAGAAAAAATTCTAAACTTGTTGAATTATTACAAACAAGTATAGAAATATTGACAGCTTTTGTGTCACTGCATACCCTGTTAAACACACAAACACTTCACTGCTGTCATACAAATCCTGTTCTTTTTTGCTTGGGTAGAGACAATGGGATACCTAGAATTCGTGCGAGAATAAAGATAAAGTTCGGGGCTGTAATCTCAGAAAAGTGGCCCAAGAAGTAGGAAGCCAATGGTTGGGCCAACACCTGGGAGTCTGCAACAAGAAGAAGAAAGCCAGCCAGACTCAGGTGTGTATTGAGGAGGGTAGGAGGAGGCAAAATGTACCTGAGATACAGAGACCTTACAATGGAGGCAGGCACTGTTCTAGCTTTAGCTTTATTTCAGCAATAATAGAATCTATGCTTTGCCAGAAAGCAGGCTAGTAGGGCTGGAAAGTTGCCAGACTTTGATTTTCATGTTTGATACTCTCTGGAGTTTGATTTGGCTCAGGGATGAGCATGAGATTCAATGCAAACCAATGAGGTACAGTAATACCAATGAGGAAAGTGGCCTTTCCTCTTGCTCCCTGGCTTTGAAGTTAAGAAAATGAAGGCACTGGAGCTGCTAGGAGCCCCCATGTGGGGTCTGAGGCAGAAGCTATGTAACACAGAAGAGAGATCTACTGGATTCTGCCATGCCTAAGGACAGCACCGGTCCTAAGCTTTTCACCTACATGAGACTGCTTAAATCAGCTTAGGTTGGATTTTCTGTCATTTACAACCTAAAGCATCCCAAATGAAACACAGTCTCTAAGTAAATGGACTGCTAAGGGAACCCACAGTCTTCTATTCTTTCCTCTCATCCCAATCTCTTATTCCAGTGGATTTCTCTACTCTCATGGCTTTAAGGACAATTTCTTTCGATAGTACTCATAACCATGCCTAATTTCTTAAGAAAGTGCTACTCCCATGCCTCTATCTACCTGTAAGGCTTCTGGATCTCTGTGATAACCTCCACCTTGATATTTATACATGCATGCATTCACTATTCAACCAACATTTACCGGTTATCTACTATATACTGGGTAAAGTAAATAATTTGCAATTTTTTCTCCTCAAACCAGATTTTTCCTTGGCAATTTATCATCCTCAAGTTCTGAGATATAAGGAAGTACTAGAGGGGAAAAAACAACCAACAGCGTTTGTAATACTGACTCTGTTAAGCAAATGAACTGCTAAAAAACATGGATACTTCCCTACTATCAAACAAATCTATTTTTTTTGCTTTGTATTCTTCTTTGTGCTGTTAATTCTTTCATTCTAATCAAGTATTTGTGTACCTATATGTAAGTCGCTCTTCATTTTTCTCCTTTCTTTTCCCCAACAGCCTATTCCTCACTCTCTTCTTACACCTTTGTCATCCATTTACAGTTTGTACTTGATTCTGTCTCAGGTCCACCAGCATTGATCATGGACTTGTTTAAACACACAGGTGACACTGAGAATTGAAGATGCTCGTGCTAGCAGTGAGGACACAGAACAGGCCCTGCCCAAAGGCACAGACATAAGTGTGCCCTGCTTGGTCCCTTCTGCCCCCTTCTCTGTTCTTCTGTGGTTCACTTTTGAGGCAACTGACTTAACCCATCCGCATGTGCCCATTGGCCCACCACACTGATTACACACACCAGCTGTGGCATTGCTCCTCACTGAAGGGTTCCGGGTTATTGGTGCCACCACAGAAAAGTTCACCCACAAGTACCAGCTTTTAAGTTTAAATTAGAGTCTCTGTTTCCTTTTGAACACTTCCTGCTACGTTTTTAAAAAAAAAGCTACAACAAAATAATAGAAAAACATGTTAGTTCAAGTGGTTTTAATCTTGGCGTAAATGACCAGTAGTAAGAGATTATGATGATCACTTAATAATAAAGAGTGGTGATGAATTTCACAAAGGGTCATTTATAAATGGTAAACCAAACTTCACCTTTTACCACAAAATATGAAAATAATCCCTGGGACCCATGACAGGGTTATTGATTTTCCTTTTCCCTTTCTTTTACTTCGTGAGAAGCTAGCCTACGGGACGTCATCCTCTCCTTTTTGTTTTTTCATCCGGAAACACGCTAAATACCTTCCTTGGGATGAAATGAATCTTGTTTTATGTATCACCACACACACCCACGGAGAACACTCAGAGTTCATGTAAACTAGATACTTACACATTTCAAATCTGGTATAAATGGCAACAGAAAGTGCATTAAGGAATGTGTTACTCTCCTTCCTAGTGGACTACTGATGTACTGTTGGATAAAATTACTACATGTAAAAACTATAAAGAACTATCTGCTCAGCGGTGGAAAAGGCCAAGTGATTTTGTGACATTTTGTCTCGGTGTGTATCTGCACATGTGTGTGCATACTGCAAATATGACGATATGTTTACATTTGTTCTAGCAGGCGAATATACAGGTGTTTGATGTGGTATCCTTTATATTTTCTGAACTGTTCATTTCCCCCCTAAATTTCCAAAAATAATATGGAGAGAAGAAAAAAAATTAAATATGCTGTGGAAGTGTAAGATTTTAAACGGTCACTTAAACTTTTAAAGTATGAATATTATTAAAGTTACTCAAACATTTATCAGGTCATTTTTTAAATCTTTTAACTTTGAAATAATAATAGGCTTTTAGAGCAAAGTTGATACCCTTTACTCAGCTTCCCTTAAAGTTAACAACTTACGTAAGCTATAGTATGATTCTCCAAAGCCAGTAAATTAACCTCAGTACTCCTAACTAATTTATAGACCTTATTTGAATTTCACATTACTCCCCGCATGTCCCTTTCCTGTTCCAGGATCCAACCCAGGACCCCACACTGCATTTAGCAATTGTGTGCTCGACCAAGTATATAACCTCTTCTACTTCCTTCCCATTCAACAGAATGCTTTTCTGATTTTTCCATTGGCCTCTTTCAAAAATCTGTTTATATTTTTAATTTCAGCCCTAGCAAACTAATGGCAGATATTTAATTAAACTAAATGAGGTGTAACAACATTGAGAAGCAATTTCAGAAACAACTGGTATGATAAACAGAAATAATCTTGCTTGGTTTGCATACTGACATACTTTTCATTGAGTGTAAAAATTTAGTTCAAGGAACAAGTAGTTTCATGACCTTTAAAATACTTCTTCGGAAGACTAATAAATGCAAACCACTTGTTTTGGAGAATGTTTACAAAATGCTGCCAGCCCTACATTGTCAGTCTCTACTAGACATTTGGTAAGGCTCCTATTCTCTACATGCTGACTGTGCAAAATGCAATCTGAATCAGGGCTTCTGTATGTCATGAGCAAGAGTACTCAGTGATGACATGTGCTAGCAAAACACATCCAGGTATTTTTTTATACAGCTGGAAATAATCTAAGGCTACTAGAAAATCAGCAAGCATGGGTTAGATACATCTACAGGTCAATTTGCATAACAGTGAAGCATCTGGGTGCCTCAAAAAGCGAGGAAGAAAACAATTTTTATAAGGATCTATGAAGAGATGATCCATAAAAAGATGACCATAAATAACCAGATGGCCAGAAAAAATTTTTCTAAGTATGGTTCATAAAGAGATTAGAACTCTTCTCATTTCTAGTTCCTTCAACTAATTATGTTAAAGTACATAAAAAATGGTATTTGGGTATTTTAACCATGAACAAAATAAACAAACCTTGCTCCCCCCCAACAGAATACGTAAGTTGACCAGATTGTATTTAATTACATTCTGTTTTATAATATGCCTATGTATTTGTTACCTATTAATATAGTAAACTAAAATATAGCCTAAGATTAATATATGGAACAGAACATAACAAAGCTGTCAGAGAACTACATGTATGTTGAAAGGGATGCTGGTGCTCTTGAACAAATTTACTACAAAGTCTAGCCATCAAAATGAGAGCCCAACCGGGTGGTCCCCTTGCTAACATGTATCCCATCCCATCTGATGATTTGTCATGGGTGGGGTTTCCAATCCCCATCTACTCTCACCCAGTCCTCACTGATGAATAAAAGCCTTTCCCCCAACCCCCACCGCTCTAACCCAAACCTCTTTTGACCATAATAAAATGACAAGTAAGAAGAATGGGACTTTTTTTTTTCTTTCACATAAATAAAGGGGGAATTACTCATCAAAGACAAAAATGTCTACGAGTTAGCTATTTTTACTTGGCCTTTGTCTGGGAGAGGTATTTTCTGAGAAATGTTTTAGAACTCAGATTCTAGAAAAACTAAACTAAAAATACCAAAGGGTAATGGAGGATAAATTTTGCCTCTTTCTTCCTCTCCAACTGCCACCATGCTCACTGTTTTCACAGTTGTGTCAGTTTATTAGAAAAATAAAACTTGATTGGACCATGTGGCCATTTTTTTTTTTTTTTTTTTTTAAAGCTGACTGGAAAAAAAAAAAAAAAAAGCTGACTGGCAGATCTGACTGTGCATACTGGAAAGTGTATGGCAACCTCACCGAGGAAGGAACAACAGTAAATACACACTTCAAAAGTTTCTTAGAGGAATACAGTAGCTGGTTAATTACATGAGGAAACTGCTGTGAATCAATTTTTTTTTTTTAAAGTAAGTTACATGGATGGAAGAATTGGTTTAAACTTACTCAAACAGTGTTGAAAGCAAAATGACTTGCTTAATAATTTACTACAGCCGCTTAGAAATTGGTCTTGATCTGCATAATCCAGGTGTTTTAAGACTGGTAATAACAGACCAATCAAAAGCCAGGGGACGTGTTACAGTCTTCACTCCATCTCAGAATATCCCTGGGCAAATCACTTAATCTTCCACCCTTAGCTCAAGGGGGGAGTTAGGACTAGTTCAGTGGGTCTCAATCCAGGGTTCTTTGACCTGAGAGAGTTCCACATAATAATGGTGGTTCATGAGGTATTTTCAATATTTCAAAGAGCCCTGGGGTGCCTGGGTGGCTCGGTCATTAAGCAGCTGCCTTAGGCTCAGGTCATGATCCCAGGGTGCTGGGATCGAGCCCCGCATAGGGCTCCCTGCTCCGCGGGAAGCCTGCTTCTCCCTCTCCCACTCCCCCTGCTTGTGTTCCCTCTCTTGCTGTCTCTTTCTCTGTCAAATAAATAAATAAAATCTTCAAAAAAAAATATTTCAAAGAGCCCAAAAGAAATCATGAATCTATCTGAAACAGGCTCGGAGGTGCAGTAAACTTTTTTTTTTGGTTACAGTCATATCGAGTTGGTGTAGTTATGTTAGCTACCTCATCCTAAATGCAGTGTGTTTGGATCATGAGATCTATGAGAGAAAAAGATAAAAAAGGGTTCTCGATAAAGAAAAGGATGATCTGTAAGATAACTTTCAACTTGGAGATTTAGTGACCTATGACTTCACCATTCATGTGGTACTGGGAGAGGGAAGCGGGGGAAGATACAAAAAAGACCAATATTTATTGAGGAATTTAATAAATCTGTGCCAAGGAATGTGTAGGGTACTCTGAGTACATTATCTCACTTAATCCTTTCAACAGGCCTGTGAATTAAGTATTTTTGCCTTCATTTTGGAAATGAGCTGTGTTGTAACTTTTACCACCATCAACTGCCAGTAAGTAGCAAGGCTAGAATTCAGATTCTGTCTGCCTCCTTCCAGCACCAGGTTGTTCTATAAAATCTACTGCTATTAGTTAGCTCTTAGTAATTTCATTTTTCCAGTTGGCAACAGGTTTGTGAATAAATGCTTTTTCCTGTCCCCAGCTGTCTTGCATGGCCTCGGTATGTTATGCCAACACAGCCTACAGGTCCAGAGGCCCAGCCAGAGAGTAAAAGAACATCTAAGACATGTCCTCAGTCACTCATTACTGATGACGTTGCTTTGCCAGAAATTTTCCTAGCAAATAGCCTACTCATGGCTTATGTGGATGAGAGGGCAATTTGCTGTGACCACAGGCAAAACTAAATGCCGTCACAAATTCAGTAGAGCGGGGGAGAGAGATTTACTCCTAATCTTCCTTTTTCCACAGCCCCAGCACGGAGGGCTACAATAATTCTTGTCCATTTCACCTAATACTAACCTATAAGGTGCTACCATTAAGATGCAGAGGAGAAGCTGCTGAGAGCTCCAGTACTTAATTACAAGGACTGGAAACTTTCTTCCCTAACAGCACTCTGCAGTGAGATATCTTTATGTCAACTGATAGCATTTTTGTTGTCTCAAAGGCCCTTTTTTCTCCTGCCCATGGAACATTGTTTTAAATAGGTATATGTGGGAAATTTTTATCAGTTGCCCTTCCCCCTTTCCAAATGTATCTAAAACTAGAGAAATCGTTCTTTATCATACCTTTGTTAAAACTAGAAGAAATAAAAAGCATTTTTTTTCCTATGGTACTTAAGATACACAAAGTCCACTGCAATGGGACACAATTCTAAAATATCTAACCTAAGGCCAAAGTTTTCTAGTAGTCTAGATTAAGTTTAGAATTTGGTAACTAAAAACAATAGGAAGAACTAGACCAATACAGCTAGAGACAAGATTGAAGGTGGATATACTTGGAAGAGTATACTTGTACTGGATTTCTCATTAGAAGGGAGCAAGTCCTGTGAAGACTTCACATTCCCCAAGAGAACCATATTTACACAATTAACAATTCTTTTGTTGGAAAAAAAAGCTTTCATTATTGCATGTGGACACATGTGGGCTGTGTAAAAAATATAAAAGATGTGTAACACACGGTAAACAGAAAGTAATGATCTTAAACAGGCCAAATCCTTGAACTCGTCATTAATAAATGTCTCTCCTGCATTCAGCTACCCGGGCTGCTGGGAGCCTGTTTTCTTCAAGTACTTCAAACACTGAAATCCAGGAACATTTATTATTTTAATCCATTACAGGCAGTGCTTGATTTAACTTTATTGGTTGTGGTGGTGGTAGTGGTTATAAGTGGGGGTACAGCAATGTTCTTTTACACATCATTTCAAAAGGGCTTAATTATATTTTATAGTTTGGGCCAGGAATTCTGCTTGTTTTTTGTCTAACAAGGTTCAAATGGAGTTCAGGTCGATGATGAATCAGAAGAAAAAGTCAGAGATGGTTATCTCTCGGAGATGAGCTCATCTCCCTCTACGAAAGGCTGGGCAGGTACACAATGTTCGCTACACCAGAGCACATGACAGTGCTCGACATCCGAAGCTGGTTGCTTATTAGATGATTTTTAACACATTAGCAATTCAATCCAGCGGTTATCTTCTTCATTTCTAAAGTAACTATCCTATGTATTTTAAAGGTTTCCCATTGGAATCCAAAGCAGCTATAGTAACCACCTAGCACTAAAACAAAAAATGGATGTGAAGAATAATAATCACAAAACAGACATTTTTAAAAAATGCACAAAGCTTTTTAAAACAGAAAAATTTAAGTATCCCAAATGAAAGATGTAGAAGACTGTATTAATATAATTGGGTTAAACAAAAGAGTAAGTAACGGTGTAAACGTGTCTGAACAGCATTTATCTCCCAGGGTTTTGTTTTGTTTTTTTAAACATCAAACATTCTTAATCTGTTACCTTTCTTTCTAAGGGTGTGAAGAAAGATCTAAGATAACGCTGCCTATTATTATCCAAAATTCCAGCTAATTATATATTATTGCATGTAACAATTACAACAAGGAGAATAAAATTTGCATGGTGGGATTTCTTCTCCACTGCATGCGATTTCTGAGAAGAGGACAAGAGAATTACTCCCCAAGAGAGCATCTTATACATTTATGGTTTTTATTTCCCACAATATTAGAGAAATAATACGAAACATTATTTTGAAAAAAGTAACGAGAATTTTACTTTTTTCTCCTTATTTCCCGTTTAATTTTTAGAACTTCCTATTCTACTTCTTTTGAATGTCTCAATAGTACATCAGTATATACAGAAAAATATCACTGTTGAAAAGAATCCGTAATCTATAGATAATTTAAGAGTAAAACAAGAGGGACACGCCAGTTCATCAGTAGCAACTTTGAACCTTGTTATAAAGTAATAAGAGGGAATCTGACCAGGATTAATAGTGGTACTCAGTTGTGAGGTGAGGGGTGTCAGGTTTCACGGACTCTAGGCCATCTGTTCTGCCTGCCTCCATTTTACTTCTGCAAAACTATAAACGCACCTCTACCTCAGGGACTATAGAAAGGCATTAGAATTCTTCTGCTTTTCATTATCACAAGATTCAGTAACTCATTTCATTGTCAAGATAATCCCCTTTTACTCTTTCTTTTGCGCTTGCAGGGTATGCCAAAATGACAAATAAAATCCCAGATGTTACAGACCCAATGAGGTCTCCACCTTTCCTTGAGTGTTGGGTTTAAGCTACTTGGGACATAGTGTCAAAAATGACAGGACCCTGATGCCCACACCCAATATTCATTAAGGTTTGTTAGTGATCTGTATAGTGGTCCACAAGCTGTACTTCCATTTCAGTCCTCGGTGGCGGCTTGAAAGTTAAGTTTGTCCTCTGGCTTTAATTGTCAAAGAATTCATTTCCTATTGTTCAGGCATTGGAAAGAGAAGCTGTTTCTTTCTAAAAGTAACGAAAGTCTTTGGGGTGTTGTAAATGGCTGGCTATTGCGACATATTATTTTAGGTAGTCATATCTAATTTAATGTTTTATTTCCCCTTAGGCTTACTTGCATTTCTGCCGCATCCAACAGCTATGACAACACCTTGAGAGATTTTCCTCAGGAGATCCAGTTAGCTGTGGAATGAAAAGCTGGAGCTCCACTTTGGATCAATTAATGACCGGGTTTCACTTTTCAGTACACGAAAAGGAACTTTAGGTTCTTTATGTTTTATGGGTCTTGAATTTGGTGAACACGAGAAGAGGCATTCCTCTATGTGAAAAATAATGTGCATGTGCTGTCTTTCTATTTCTGTTTATACACACAGGTAAGTGCATCTGGATGACAGAGGCTGGGGTAGTGAAAGTTATTTAAAATGACAGCTCTTTGACCAGGAGTTCAAGTCATTGTTTTCTGCCACGATGACAAGTCCCCTAAGTGCCTATGGACAGAGGATCCTTGCAACTTTTCCCCAAATTCTGACTAAAATGCAAACCAAGATGGCCTCACTTAGGCTCTTCTCCCAACCCTTTGTGCCACTGAACTTGTTCATATCCCATTTCCCTTTTCCTTATCTACATGGAGCCCGCTAATCTAAGCGTCCCTGAGCAAGAGCAAGGCAGCCTAAAGAATAGCCATTTCACAGCCTGAATTGTGTACCCTCATTTGCCAAAATCTAAGGAGTGCCGCCCTAATAGAGCCATGATTTACTCTGACAAGGGGAGCGAAAGTCTGCAGCTCACTCCCCACCCTGCCTATGGAAAATGCTACACTGCGTTCACAATTTATAGCTACATACTTATGGTTTCTCCAAAACGACATACTTCAAACGACAAAAAAAAAAGATTGTATTATGTGTGTAGGTGGGGGGAAGGGCGTTGTTTTTAAAAAGAACACACTATAGAATGGGATGGATTTAATAGAGAGCAAAAGAAATACTACCAAGCCTTAAAATGTTTCAGAAAATAAGATAGAATCTCTAAATGAGATTCATTTTGTTTTTTTTCTCAGTATTGTTTGCCAACTGAAAAAAAACTAAGCATTACGTCTACTAAAATCAGAACTTCAGAGCCATTTTACCAAAGACATATGGGAGAACATAAGTATTCTAGCAGAAATACGAGTTAGGTTATTATAAGTCACTGTTACACTAGCATCTGCAGAGTAGAAGTAGGAAAGAAATCAAGTCCCTTGAAACTCTCATAGTTTAGGGTCACAGGATAGTACAGAAGGCTAAGAAGAACTTGTGGATTTCTTTTCTTTTTTAAATTGAAAATATTTAACCATTTCATTTTGTTTCAAATGATGAGAACATTTTAGTGAATAATTTGTACATATTTTGTTGCAGAAACCAGTAAACGAATAGGAAAACGTCCTAGATTTAAGTGTATTGTCAATGTGTTGGGAAGAAGATTAACTTTCCCCTTTCATGCTCTTGTTACTCCTTTTCCCCATACTCTTCCCATAAGCTTATGACAGTTTAGATGATAAAAAATACAATCCTTAGATGGACTCAAACATTTTTTGTACCCTTCAGAAGTGAGGAAACATGCCTACAACACATTCCCCATTGTGTTTCTCTAAATTTTACTTAGAACATAAGATTCCTCTGGCATTACAAATCTATTTCAGCTCCTAAATTAAAACTCATCTGGAAAGGACTGTTTTACCCTGTTTATATAACATTGTCACATAAAGAGTGTTAAAAAAAATATTTCACTAAAAATAGCTTGCGTAAGTTAGGGATTAGAGTAGTTTCTGCTGCTATAATTGTTCCTTTGTAGTTTTTTCCATGATGTTTTTGCAGTGTTTTTGACTGTGTTTATTAAAGTCAGCACATCAAAAAGGATCAAAGAGAAAGTGAGTGAGAACCAAAGAAACCCCAAGTGTGTTGTCTCATTGGGGAGTTATGCAGATTCGCATAAACAAGTGCAAATTGTTGAGGTTTTAATGAAAATTTTCTACAATTATTTTATCTTAAGTCATTCTATACAATAACATCTGTACAGCAGATGGCTATACTGTACCAAGGCAATGCTCCTTTTTCTCTCTCTGTTTAATAGTACATCTGAAATGACTACTTTTGTCACTGTGCTCAATTTGGTTCAGCAAATAATTTGAAAAGTGCAGCTGCTGCAGATGGGTCACAATAGTTACATAAACTGTAAAATCAAAGACACAGTTAGGTATTTCTGTATTAGATTCAAACTATAAAAATCTGACATTAACTCTGTTGAGCTCAAAGATACACTATAAAAAAGTTTAGTTCAATGAAGAACGATGTCACTTGCATAATAAGAAAAGAAATATAACTACTGGTAGGAGGGTTTTTTTTGGGGGGGGTGAGGGATACTTTTACCACTCATCAAAAATATACCTTGCATATATATTTGAGTATATTTCATCCAGGCTGCAAAGCATGACTTTTTAAGATATTCAACTATATAATGAAATTAATGTTCAAAGCTTAAAAAATGATATTTAGCTTTTAAAAAGTTTTGCTTAGCTATACATTAATTTTTGAAAAATATGTAATAATCTCTCAATTATAATTTCCCAGAAATCAGCCATCAGCAATAACTAGAACTTAACACAATCTTATTTTATTTGATTATAATTAGTGATTAGTTTGCTAACGTTATCTTCTTAAACTGAGCATGCTGCTGCATGAAGGAGAAATGCAGAGAACAGATTTGGCATTCATTATGTTCTCATAATAAAATTGTTCCTATTAAATAGCAAACTTCAATTTGATTTGTTGACACAAGTAACTACTTGAGAACGTTTGTTGGACACTACACATTAGACTTGTATAAAGAATGTCTTTGTAGGAGCTATAGTTTCTATTTCTGTGTTTAACTAGATTGAAGGGCATAATTGTAAAAGAGATAGGGGTATGTAGTTTTTCCAGGATGAAGGGGGGAGAAAAAAAGTTACAAAAGCAGAATGAGTCCACTATCTTGTGGAGCTCAGGGAGAGGATTTTAACGACATTATAGAGATGTTTACTGAGGACAGATACTATTAAGAGTGGGTAAAATATGAGTAGCAAATGAATAAAACAAGACAGAAAAGGACCTAGAATTGAGGACAGTCCACTTAAATTGTTTCCCTCTGTGTCCTAACCTTTCCCTGCTATGATGAAGGTACAACTGGAAAGGCGTGGGAACCAGCCAGTGTTGTCTGGGTTGCAATCTATTTGTGGATAAATCAGACACTGTAAGTAACCTCCAGTGCTTCACAGTCTTTCATGTCCCACGGACCTTGCATTTTTCATTTCTAACTTTTAAGACAATAAAAAAAAATACAGTGCTTTTAGCTGGCTTCGTCACAAATATTTCTGGTGAGAAAGAAATAAATCATCTACTTTTTGGCCCAAAACTCATACTTCTCAACCATAAAACTTTTCCTTTATCTCTTAAACTACTGTGCCCAAACTGGCTACATGGAATTAAGTTCCAGGGAGTCTCCAGCTGCCACTTACCTACTTTTTAGTAAGCAACTAAGTTGCATAGAGTTTCAGGATTTACTTTATCCCCTACACTATCCCTCTAGCCCCAATTCTTTCCTGCAAATTAAAGTGGAAAAAAATGTTTCCTTTTGCTACTTTTACTTTTCAAAGTATAATTTCTGGCACTGTGCCCTGAACTCCAAACAGCAGCAGGTTCTGTGACTGAAAACTGTTACTTCCCACCGGTACCTTGCCTTTTCTCTTCCCCTCTTCCCATTCCTTCTGCTTACCCTTCTCCAGTGTGAAAAAGCACATTAACACTTCAGTCATGGTAACAAAAGAGAAAAATGTGGATGTCATTGCCGGTTAATTTCTCACCTCCCCACCCATCGATGCCATCCAGTTTGCAGGGTCCTCACCACCCTTTGCTAGGCTATGTCCCGAAGCGTAGCCTTCGTCTGCCAGGTACTGCTGGCTCGGTCAGTGGCACTGTCCCTGCCAAATTGAACCTTGGTTTTTGCTACACTTTGCGTAGCAGACTTGCCACCTGAATAATTTCTTTTTAAATAAATTGTGACCAGTGGCTTAATACAGTGCATCAGAATCATCTGCAGAGCTTTTGGAACACAGATTTCTGGGCTCCATGCCCACAGCTGTTGATTCAGTAGGTCAGGGGGAGGGTCTGAACCCTGGCATTTCTAACGAGTTCCTAGGTGATGCTGATGCTGTTGGTTCTGAGAGCATGCTTCGAGAAGCACTGCTCTAAGGGTTCACAAAACTTGATACTCCATTCTTCCCCTCCTGCTATCTTCCTCTTCTTCTTCTTTTTTTTTTTTTAACACATACTGTATTATTTGTTTCAGAGGTACAGATCTGTGAGAATGAAGGGGGGGAAATCGGAGGGGGAGACGAACCATGAGAGACGATGGACTCTGCAAAACAAACTGAGGGTTCTAGAGGGGAGGGGGTGGGGGGATGGGTTAGCCTGGTGATGGGTATTAAAGAGGGCACGCTCTGTATGGAGCACTGGGTGTTATACGCAAATAATGAATCATGGAACACTGCATCAAAAACTAATGATGTAATGTATGGTGATTAACATAACAATAAAAAATTTAAAAAAAGATATGGGAAAAAGAAAACCTTGATACTCCACTGTTCCACTAAGCTATTTTAGGTAAAAAGGAATTTAGAAGTGGATGATTTTACAGACATCTGTAGGAACATGCCCGAAGAGATGGATACCAACAGTTTCATTTAGAGTGTTAAAATATTTAGTTCAAAGTATTTGTTATAAAATTACCTCTTAAAATAAGGTCACAAATCAGAAACGTCCCCATCTGTAATGGTCCTTAAAACTTTTAACCTCTACATAATATGAATCTTCAAAATTATGCATTTTCAGATGCAAACAAATCATATTATTATCTCCCTCCCCCCCTTTCTGTGACTTACCAGGTACTTTTTGTGCTGCTTTGACATTAAGGCTTCCACTGAGGGTTGATAAAGATGCTAATAGGCATGGTTTACTAGGATGGGGGACAGTTTCCATGGAGACCACAATCTGAGTAGTATGGACAGAAATTTTTTGAAAGCAAGAAACAGTTCTCCACATGTTTTCTTGAAATGGAATCTTCTGTGCTCCATCACCGTGAACCTTAGGTTTTGACAACTTTCCACGGTAACATTTTGAGGTTGGAAACTCATCCTTATTCAGCGTGGTATCCGAAGGGGCTGAAGTCTCTTTGCTGTGTGCACTTCTTATCTTCTTTAATAAATTGTTTATCTGATCCAACTTGGTAAAACTCAGGTTTGCTTTCAAAGGCTTTGATATGTCCAAGTTGATGTCTGCTATATAATTGAAACAGATAAGAAAAGTACTGAAGCTCTGTCATTGAATATAAGCCCTTACTTCCCTGTCGAGCTCCTATTTAAGTCTCCCTACACTTGTACGGTGGTCTCATTAGGATGCCAGGTGTTATAACTCTTTTATTCATCACCTAACTGATCTTTCCACGTAGTTACTTGAAGGAACACTTTCCCTGGACTACTTACGTGCCTACCTTCCTGTCTCAATCCATGTGACTGTCCTGACAGAGTGAAGGCCATGCATGGACATCTATTTCTGCCCTCCCACTCTGAGACAGACTTAAGCAGCTATTTTAGTTTGTTACTGGAACTGGCATTCTTTCTTCCAAGGTAAAAGGACTTCCCCTAGTATCTAGCACAATGTTTGACACAAATACTGGTGTCAATAAATATCTGTCCAACTGACTAATTGAAGTAGCCTGCCCTACTTCATTCTCTGATCAAGTATATGCAGAGAAGGTTTGTTTCCCCTTTGTGGCCTACATTCCGCATTCGAAGACATTTAAACACCCCATCCAATGTAACATATGTACACAGAGATCTCTTAAAACCCACAGTCCATTTTATATGTACCATATACCAGATGTTGTCCTTATTTGCTACTCAGCACCTGACATTAAAACTGACCAGCTTTAATTTTCTGTTTTTGCCTTCTTACTTCTGTTTTCATTATCAGTAAGCCCTAAGACTAGAAGTGTTGTGAAGGCACAGCAGGTCATACATCTTTATATCCAGTGCTTGGCACACTGTGTCTCGCCTATGTTTGAGCATAACTGAACCTAACAAGTGTTCTTTTCACCGGAGACTGAGTATAAACTGCAAGACACAATTCCAGATGAAGCCAATGGCAAGGTTATTAAGCAGATAGTTTCTATACCTTTCTTCATAAGGAGGAGAACCTTACAGTTTTCTCCTGGCCACCCACGTTCCCTTGGGGTGCCACCCTTTTTAAGTGTGCCTTCCCATGTGTTTCTTTAATCGGGCCTAGCAAAACTCTGAGAGTCCTACTTCTAGCTAGTTGTCTGCCAGAAAGGATCAGACATCTGAGTCACCCTTTGCAATACCAAAATGCTCCCTGCTCCCCATATTTTTTTAAACAGAAAAAACACCCTAACTTAAAGGAGTTATTTTCTTAACTTCCTATTGATAGGTTATCTCACCCACCATAAAATTTACTTATTTAAAGTGAACAATTCGATGGTTTTTAGTAAACTAACAAGACTATGCAATTTTTGCCTCTATTTCCAGAACATTACCATCACCACACCCCAAATAATCCCAGACCACTTAGCAGTCCCTCCCTACCCATTCCCTACCTCTAGCCTCAGGCAACCACTATTTTAATTTCTTTCTCTATAGATTTGCCTCTTCTGGACATTTCATATAAAGAGAATTACATAATATATATCTTGCCTTATGTGTCTGGTTTCTTTCAGTTAGCACAGCAAAAGTTTTAAGGTTCATTCCTATTGAAACATGTATCATTAATACGTTATTCCTTTTTGTGGCTGAATAATACTCCCTCATATGGATATACCACATTTTGTTCATCCACTAACAGTTAATGGACATTTGAGGTATTTCTACTCTTTGGCTATTATAAATAATGCTACTATGAACATTCATGTGCAAATTTTTATGTGATCATGTTTTCAATTCCCTTGGTATCTACCTAGGAGTGGGACTGCTGGGTCATATTTGATTACAGTCACACCTCAGTGGGTGAAGTGGTAGTCCTTGTGATTTTGATTTGTATCTCCCTAATGGCGAATGATGTTGAATGCTTTTTCATGTGCTTATTGGTTATATGTATATATTCTTGGAAAAATGTTATTCACATCCTTTGCTCATTTTAAAATTGGCTAATCTTTTTATTATTGAATTATATGAGTTCTTTATATATTCTGGATACAAGGCCCTATCAAAGATAGGATTTGCAAATATTTCCTCCCATTCTGTGGATTGTCTTTTCAGTTTTTTGATGGTATCATCTGTAGCACAACAGACTTTAATTTTTTGAAGTCCAATTTATTTATTATTTTGCTGATGCTTTCAGGGTCATATTAAGAAACCATTGCTAACCCAAAATCACAAAGAATGACACTTATGTTTTCTAAGTTTTATAGTTTTACCTCATACATTTAAGTCTATGATCGTTTTTATTTTTTTAAAGATTGTATTATTTATTTTTGTGCATGCACGAGAGAGAGAGAGAGAACAAGCACACAAGCAGGGGGAGTGGCAGGTGGAGGTTGAAGCAGACTCCCCGCTGAGCAGTGAACCCTATGCAGGACTCGATCCCAGGACCCTGGGATGATTATCTGAGGTGAAGGCAAATGCTTTTAACCAACTGAGCCACCCAGGTGCCCTAGGTCTATCGTTGTTGTATTAACTTTTGAGTACTATGTGAGGTAAGGGCCCAACTTTCTTCTTTTTTAGGGGAGTATCTGGTTATACCAGCACCACTTCTTGAAAGGCGTTATTTTTGATTTATAGATTCTGGAGTACTGACAGAGGCTGGTGGGCAAAACACTTTAGGAAAATTGGATGGTTCAAATGACCCATACATTTATTTGCTCTGCCTACCTACCCTTTCATGTGGCCTTCCAAATTCCATCGCCTCACAGAAAATACTACTACCTTTACCACAATGAAAAAAAGAGGACAATCTTAACAGATGAAAGGAACAACAGGAAACCAAAACAAAAGCTATAAAGATAGAAGACTCAAATGTTGTGGCCAGAAACTATCTGATTTTGTCTGGATTTATAACGTGCAGACTTAAACTAAGGGTCTGAAGTGTTCATTCTGTAGCCATAGAAACAATTTAGTGATCCATTCAGGAGGTTGCCCAAATATCCATCTAAGCCAACTGCTGAACATAAGGGGTCCATTTCCCCTAACCGTAGACTGTCAAAGCACCCGTGGAATGGTATGTGTGTGTATATATATATCTACCTACCATATCTACCAAGTGTTGCTTGACTACCACCTTGATATGGATCCTATCTCAGGTATCATTGTGGTTGCAGTGACACAGAAAAAAACTATTTATACCTCTGGTTATTTGCCTAACTCATCCTTTGAGACTTAGTCCTTGAGTCACTTCCTCCAGGAAATCTTTCTTGACCCTGTGCCAAGGAAGATGCTGCTCATCCATTGCTTCCAGAATACGCTTTGGATTGTGGCTCATGAGGCACCTATTTATATGATTTTTAGAGTTACCTTCTTATGTATCTGTCACAGTCCAGTGAACTGTGAGCTCCTGGCCAGTAAGGGCTGTCCTACAGCTTAACATTCTGAGTGCCTCAACTACGGTCTGCTCCACAGTGATGTGCTGAAGGAAAAAATGAATGAATTTTTCCTTTCTATTGAACTCTCATAGGCTCACTGAATCATTTTATCTAAAACAATCCATATACTCCTCTTGGACATGTGATATTCCCTATCTCAGTTAATGGCTCTATAATCTACCAAGTGGCTCCAATCAGAAATCTGACTTTTTGACCCATTTCATGTTCTTGTCCTGGTCCAAATCCACTCAAAGATTAAGTTCTGTCAATTCTACTTCCAAAATATTGCTTGAATCCAATCTCCTCCTCTCCAGCACTCCAGCCATTCCCCATTTTTTTGCTCCATGGCTTTGATATTGTTCAGCTATTATAAAACCTCCTGAATGATTTCACTGCCTAGACCAATTCCCGTTAATCCAGTCTCCAGAGTAATTTCCAAATGATTTGCTTCAAATGCAATCCTGATTGGCTCATTCCTATTTAAAACTCTTTCATGGCTCTTCTTTACCTATGGTATAAAAGACCAAGCTCCTTAGAATGGAAAAAAGGCGTTGCCTTTATCTGCAGCCATTGCCTGCCTCACACAATGAGGTTCCAGAAATATCACAGACTTTATAGAGCCTGCTCCCCCCAACTCCTGCTATGTCATACCACTAGGCCTTTGCTCATGTTGCTCCTTTGCCTACTATATCCTTTCTTCGCCCAATGCCTAATGTTCAGGATACCACTCAGCATTTTCTGCACAAAGCTGCCCTTGCACAAGTATCATTTTGTGAGATTATATCTCCCACCAATCAAGAAGTTCCTTGAGTGTGTATTTTTCATCATCAATATGCAGCACTGGGCCTCCAACTCTGCGCAAAGTACATGTTTGGTCACTTCATGCTGCAGCATCTCAAAACATTCTAATCTGGTTCTGCAGAATTCTAAAGATGACTCTCCTGCCCAAGATTTCTGTCCCTTAGTTATTAAATCAAACACTACTTTAGGTACTGCTGTGCTGTGAAGGGGTTTTATAGTTGTGATAAAAAGCCTAGGTCAGGTGAATTTAAGACACAGAAATTATTTGATAGGACTAAATATATAAACCCTTTAAAAGGGATATGAAGGAGGCAGAAAGGGAAGTCAGAGAGATCTGAAGCCTGAGAAGGGCTCTATTATATGCCATTACTGCTTTGAGGATGATGGGGGTCATATGAGAAGGAGGAAGGAATGAGTGGCTCTAGAACTGAGGAGTTAGCCAACAGATAAGGAATGAGGGACCTTGATGCCACAACCACAAGGAACTAGATTCTGCAAATAACTAGGACGAGTTTCTTCTCTGGAGCCTCCAGATTAGAGCCCAGCCCAACCGACACCTTGATTTCGGCCTTGTGAGGTTCTGAGTAGAGAATCCAGCTGAACCCACGTGGACTTTTGACCTACAGGACTGTGAGATAACAATTTCGTGTTGCTGCAAGCCACTACATTTGTGCTTAATCTGTTATGCATCAATAGAAAACTAACATGAATTCCACATGCATATTTACTCACACGACATTCCGAGTTTCTAATGTGCGTATAAATGAAGTTTCAAGGCTTAGGAATGTTTGCCTCAGTTTTTTTTTTTTTTTTTTTTTTTTTACATTTTCTTCTAAAGCAAAAATATCTAATATACCTTGCTTTTTGCTAGTTGCCAGTTCCCTTTTAAAAAAAAATTATTTAAGGATTCCAGGGGTGCCTGGGTAGCTCAGTCAGTTAAGCGTCTGACTCTTAATTTCTGCTCAGGTCATGATCTCAGCGTCATGAGATGGAGCCCCACATTGGCCTCTGGGCTGGCCATGGAGCCTCTTAGGATTCTCTCTCTCCCTCTCTCCCCCTCCCTGGCTCATGCGTATGCTCTCTTAAAAAATATATATATATATATTTAAGGATTCTAGGGAATAGAATCCTGTCCCTCCCACTCTATGCATATCCAGAAGCTGGAGAGAATGCAATTATAAAACCTATACAGTATAGCTACTTGAGGACACTGAAAAGGAAAGGTAGCAAAAGACTGGGGAAGATGGCGAGAGTGCAAAATACTACCAAAATGGAGGTGTTTGCCATTTTTCCTTCTGTATCCCACAGCCTGTGCTAAACGCAATCCAAAAGAGAAGGTGGCATGAGGTGTGGACAGAGGGAGTACTAGGAGAAACCCCCTATTTCTGGCTTCAGCAAGTGGGGGGAGAATTCCTAGTACTCACAACAGGGACTATGAAAATCCCTCATTTCCTTCATTTCTTCATTTCTTTGTGCCACAAAAAATAGAAGAGAGAATACTACTCAGTCCATTTTATGAAACCATCATTATTGATACCAAAACAGAAAGACAGTAAAACTACAGACCTTAAGAACAGAGACATAAAAATCCTCAAAAAAAGCTAGACATCAAACCAGCAATATATAAAACCAATAATATACCATGACCAACAGGGGTTTATGCCAGGAGTACAAGGTTGGCTCAATATTAGAAAATCAATCAAAGTAATGATGTTAACAGTTTAAAAAACAAAAAGATCATACTAATTGATGCAGAAAAAGTTTTGAAAAATTCAGTATCCATTTATGGTAAGAACTCTTAAGAAACTATCAATAGAGGGGAGCTTCCTTAACCTGTTGAAGTTCACAGATGAAAATTTATAGCTAACATCATACTTAATCATGAAGGATCAAATGCTTTTCCCTTAGGATCAGAAACAAGGCAAGGATATGCATTCTTACTACTCATACTCAACATAATATTAAACATCCTACCCAGTGCAACAAGGCAAAAAAAAAAAGAAATAAAAGGCATAAAGATTGGAAGGGAAAAAATGTCTATTCACAGATAACATGATAGCTCATGTAGAAAACTCCATGGAATATATAGAAAAACTCCTAGAATTTATAAGTGAAATTTGGCAAGATTTTAGAATACAAGATCACCACACAAAAACCAATTCCATTTCTACAAACCGCAGTGTGCAGGTGGAATAAAAAATTTTTAAAAAAATTACATTTATAATAGCTCTAAATAAAATAAATACTTAGGAATAATTCTAATAAAATACATACAGGTATGTATGCTGAACACTACAAAATTCTAATGAAATATCAAAAAAGCTCTAAGTAAATGGAGACACATACTTTACATATACTCATGGACTGGGAGACTCAACTTAGTAAAGATGTCAATCTTCTCCCAACTGATCTATAGATTTGAAACAATTCCAATCAAAATCCCAGCAGTATTTATTCAGATATAGAAAAGCTGATTATAAAATTTATACAGGAGAACAAAGTAACTAGAATACCCAAAAGAATTTTGAAAAAGAAGAGTAACACTGGAGGACTTATAAGATTTTAAAGCTTAGCATGAAGCTACCATGATCAAGACAGCATAGTCTTGGAGAAGGGATACACACATATGTCAGTGGAACAAAACAGAGAGTACAGAAATATGATCCAAGCAAAAACTGCCAAATGATTTTTGGAAAAGGTGCAAAGGCAATTCAATGAAGAAAAGATAGTTTTGCTAACAAATGGTGTTGGACATCCACATGCAAAAAAAAAGAAAAGAAAAGAAAAAAGTGCCTGAACCCAACTTTATACCTTATATAAAATTAACTCAAAATGGATCAGAGATCATGGATCTAAATGCAAAATGTAAAATTACAACACTTTAGATATAAACAGAGGAGAAAATCTTCAAGTCCTGGAGTCAGGCAGGGTTCTTCTACATAGTACCAAAAAACAAAGATTCAATTAAAAAATTTTATAAATTGGACTTCATAACTAAAAACTTTTGCTCTGTAAAAAGCAGTATTAAGAGAATGAAAAGAACAAGCTATGTACTGGGAGAAAACATTAGCAAACTGCTTATCTGACAAAAGATCTGTAGCCAGAATAAAGATCTTTCAAAATTCGGTAATAAGGAACAAACAGCCTAATTTTACAATGGGCAAAAGACCTGAATAGACACTTCACCAAAGAGGATATATTCATGGCATATAAGTACATACAAAGGTGTGCAACATCATTAGTCATTAGAAAAGTATAAATTAAAATGACAATGAGACACCTATTAGAATGACTAAACAAAAAAATACAGACAACATAAAGTGCTGTAGAGAAGCTGGAGCTAGTGGGATTCTCATGCATTGCTGGTGGGAATGCCAAATGATACATCTACTCCAGAAAACATTTTAGCAGTTTCATATATGATTTATATAACTCACCAATCCCACACCTAGGCATTTATCACAAAGGAATGAAAAGTTAGGTTAACACAACTTATACACAAATGTTTGATGTAGCTCTATTCATAATCACAAAACTGGAAAACAATTTAGATGGCCTCCAATGGATGAACTGTTAAACTGTGGTACATCCACATAATGGAATACTACTCAGCAATAAAAAGGAATATACTACTAATGCATGCAACACCTTAGGTGAGTCTCAAAGGCAGTATGTAAACGAAAGAAGCCAGTCTGAAAAGGTTACATGCTATGGGATTCCATTTCTATGACATTCTCAAAAAGGCAAAATAAACAAAACGCCTTAAAGTGATGGAGAGCAGTAGTTATCATCAGTTTAGGGCTTGGGGGAGGCTATGACTATGAAGAAAAACCATGAGAGGTTTTTTTGGATAATAGATCTGTTCAGTATTTTGATTGTGGTAGTAGTTATGTATATCTGTTTATGAATTAAAATTCACAGAACTGTACACCAAAAAAGGATTTCATTGCATATTAATTTAAAAAATAAAAAACAATGTGACTTTGTCATATGCATGATAGAATAGTTTTTTTAATTTTTTTTAAAGATTTTATTTATTTATTTGACAGAGAGAGACACAGTGAGAGAGGGAACACAAGCTGGGGGAGTGGGAGAGGGAGAAGCAGACTCCCCGCTGAGCAGGGAGCCCGATGCGGGGCTCGATCCCAGGACCCTGGGATCATGACCTGAGCCGAAGGCAGACGCTTAACGACTGAGCCACCCAGGCACCCCTAGAATAGTGTTTTCTTTCCACTTCATTTCATTAGTTTTTAGTCTCACATGTGTTCCTCAAAAGGCCAAACAGCTTGAATATGTCCATGGCTCTTATATGTAGGGGAAGCCCACTTTAGGTCTATGGGTTAACCAAATGTGTACTAGGTTACTTTTTGAGGTTTGCTTTCCACTCTCCATGGCCCCTCCAACAAGGTAGTAGAACGTTGTTGGTGCCCCTTCCGTAGAAGGTGAAAAAGATGGAATGCTATTCCTAAATGTTAGGGAAGCCACAGGACACTTCCTGATCGTACCAACACCGAATGAGGCATATTAAAATTAGAGGCTTTAACAGCTAGACTAGAGTCAGTTAAGCTGGTAAAACTCAAAAGCACAGCTCAGTTTGGTGCTATCTAAAATAGGTTAATTCACAAGAGAGAATATATTCTTTCATAGGACCTGACTTGTATTACAAAATACATTTTAAAAGAAGGTTTCTTTTTGTCAGTAGAGTTCAAATGCTGATAATTCTAAAAAGGAAATGTATACTAAAATCTAATCATATTGGTGAATTTCAACTATGAATCTATTTGAGTCACATTGACCTTATTTTATCAAATATAACTGCTTTGAATAGTCTGAAATCAGAAAGATCCATTTCCCAAAGCAACACTGAGGACAGCCCATAATACATATTCCATACAAGTCTAATGGCTTGAAATGGAGATGGCAAGTACATAATTAATTACAGTTGCCTATCTTGTCTATCTTCAAAATTCATGAATCTCTATGAGGTCACTAGTTTATACATAACAATGGATCAGGACTCAACAAATTTTAGGAAAAAGACATTCTGAAGTAGTACCTTGGATTTCCCTCTCTCATACAGTTTGTCCCAAGAGTGTCAGTGATTTTAAACTTTAAGAACTTCAGAAGCATAAATGCTACAGATTTTAAAAATATTTTGAAAGCTTAATTATTTAAATTTCTTATATATTTCTTTTGTTTCATGAATGTGAAATGTGAATTTTTAATGTCAATTTTTGTGGTGTTGGTTTCTAGACAACTCTTTCTCAGACCAGTGGATTGGTCAAGGAGGGCTTTTTCTTTGGACACTTCGGTCACTTGATTTATCCTTCCTATGGGATCATGTCAAAACTGTGATGTATACATCAAAACTTCATTCTTTGGGTGATCTTAAACCTAGGAGTACAATCTCTCAATCAGTGAGCAGCAGCTGATGAAAGTTTTCATAAAGTTCAAAACTCTAGTAGAACTATATATGCATAGCACAAGACAGCTGTTTTTAACTTTTTGTAAGAAACAAATCAAAATGATCCAATCAAGAAATGGGCAGAAGATATGAACAGACATTTTTCCAAAGAAGACATCCAAATGGCCAACAGACACATGAAAAAGTGCTCAACATCGCTCGGCATCAGGGAAATCCAAATCAAAACCTCAATGAGATATCACCTCACACCAGTCAGAATGGCTAAAAGTAACAAGTCTGGAAACGACAGATGTTGGCGGGGATGCGGAGAAAGGGGAACCCTCCTACACTGTTGGTGGGAATGCAAGCTGGTGCAGCCACTCTGGAAAACAGTAAGGAGGTTCCTCAAAAAGTTGAAAATAGAGCTACCATACGACCCAGCCATTGCACTACTGGGTATTTACCCCAAAGACACAAATGTAGGGATCCAAAGGGTATGTGCACCCCGATGTTTATAGCAGCAATGTCCACAATAGCCAAACTGTGGAAAGAGTCAAGATGTCCACTGACAGATGAATGGATAAAGAAGATGTGGTATATATATACAACGGAATATTATACAGCCACCAAAAGGAATGAAATCTTGCCATTTGCAACGACGTGGATGGAACTGGAGGGTGTTATGCTGAGCGAAATAAGTCAATCAGAGAAAGACATGTATCATATGACCTCACTGATATGAGGAATTCTTAATCTCAGGAAAGAAACTGAGGGTTGCTGGAGTGGTGGGGGGTGGGAGGGATGGGGTGGCTGGGTGATAGACATTGGGGAGGGTATGTGCTATGGTGAGCGCTGTGAATTGTGTAAGACTGTTGAATCACAGACCTGTACCTCTGAAACAAATAATGCAATATATGTTAAGAAAAAAAAAAAGAAGAAGAAGAAGAAGATAGCAGGAGGGGAAGAATGGAAGGGGGGGGATATCGGAGGGGCAGACGAACCATGAGAGACTATGGACTCTGAGAAACAAACTGAGGGTTCTAGAGGGGAGGGGGGTGGGGGGGATGGGTCAACCTGGTGATGGGTATTAGAGAGGGCACGTTCTGCATGGAGCACTGGGTGTTATATGCAAACAATGAATCATGGAACACTACATCAAAACCTAATGATGTAATGCATGGTGATTAACATAACATAATAAAAAAAAAGAAAAAAATCGAGATTTAAAAGATTTAAATAATCTACCTTAAAATTTTTTTTGAATGTTTGTTTGCATACAGTGAAACATCTGTGCACGGTGCCCTCCAGTGGCACACACGGTCCCAGGCCCTCATCCCTGCCCCCCTAGAGCTGGCTCCATGTGTAAACAGAGGGGCTGGGCAGTCCCATTTGGGCAAGCTGGAGAGTGTCAAAAAGCCAAGAGCCCCAAAAGCAGAGCTGAAATGAGGCTATTCTGTAAAACCAGGTATTCCTTTCAAAAGTACCATCTCCATCAAGAGACAGGAAGCATGCACTAGAACGAAAAGCACTGCAAATGAAATAGTGCCCATTACGGTTGAGTAAAGTCCACCAACAGGTATGAATCCTTCAACTAAAATCATGAAGTTACTGTTACATCTGAAAGTGTAACAAATCTGTACTGTTACATTTATTACCTACCCAGTGCCTTTAAAACTTTCACATCCTTGAACAAGCAGTCACCTCTTGTGGGTAGAAAAATAGTGCCTTTATTTCAGTTTCATAGTGACAGGAAGATTGTTTTTACAAATGTGAAAAATTATGCAACAAAAAAGTCTGGCGATTTTAAACACAAAAAAATAAAAATAAAAATTAAGCAATGTATTTTCTGGTATTTATACTTAAAACTGATGAAAAGCATTAACTTCATTATTAAGATGAAAACAGTAATAAAAGTGGATTAGAAAAGTTTTCTTCAACAGAGACACAGTGGGAGCTATATAGAATAATGTTTTATAGGAACTGGAAATATACTTGGATAAAGAACCCGGCATAAATTGTCAATGTGGATTTTATTCCAATTACTATGAGATTATTTTAAAAGGTTTAGAATTTTTTCATAATCCTCATCAAATTTTATTTTTTAAAGATTTTATTTATTTATTTGAGAGAGACACGGCGAGAGAGGGAACACTAGCAGGGGGAGTGTGAGAGGGAGAAGCAGGCTTCCCGCCGAGCAGGAAGACCGATGAGGGGCTCTATCCCAGGGTCCTGGGATCATGACCTCAGCCAAAGGCAGACGCTTAATGCTGAGCCACCCAGGTGCCCCTCCTCATCAAATTTTAATAAATGGGTTACTTTAAAGTTTAGGTTTTAAGAACATGCAGTGATAGAGAATCTTGCAGCTGAGTCATCTATTTTTTTGCCAGATATAATTTCTCACCATCCCCAGAACACATTCTGTATCTTTAAGTTACCAAGTAAACCCATGCCTGTCCATTATCAGATTCTAATTACCCTTCAAAACTTTCTGAACAGCTACCAGGAAACAGAATGATGAGATGACTATTGAGTTAAAAGAAGATTAGACAAATACAAATAAATTACACTTATTTTATGCTCCCATCACCTTAGGAGATGACTTAATCGTGAAAGGAAAAGAATCATATTGTAGTAATGAAATCAGAGAGCGAATTCAAGCCCCAGAGGTCATTCCCCTAAGTTTATGTTAATACACACCTTGTGGGGGACCAAACATCAACTGGAAAAGTCTCCCGAAAACTGTTCCAGCTATTTTCTCGTTTAAAGTGTTCCAACTTTACTTGACCCATTAGTCATCATATTACTTACATTTATGATGTATTTTGAAATCTATTACCAAAAACCCAATGGATTCAATATGGCTTGTTATACCCAAATCATAACATTTATGAAAGAAAACTTCTTTGTTAAGTATTTCTTCCTTTGGAATTTTATTTGTAAAAGACACTTTTTTTTTTTTTTTTTAAGACAAGCAAGGCTTGCTCAGTGAACAGTCAGTGCATATGTGGTGGTGGCTATGTATAGGCTCAGGAATGATGGTTGCTTCCTAACCCCCACCCCCCCATTTTAGAGAGGTAACTGCAAAACACAGAACAAATCTGTAATTAAGCTTGACTTTATGAATTATAGTATCTCTAATAAAAATATTTTTTAATTATTAGGTCATAGAACATTTTTTTTTATTCAGCAATTCAAATTCAGATTTTTGTGACAGTGTCTAAGTAAATATACTCCTGATGATAATGGATAGTGGAGACTGAGTATTCACAGGTGTGAGAACTAGAAAACTGGAAAGTTGCCCATGACAATGAGACCAATGTGTTTTTATTGAAGGTGTGAAGTGTAAAGACCTCAGCAGTGGCAGATGTGAGTGCTCCAATTAACAACTGTAGACCAAGAGGAAGTGGGAATAAGCTGTCCCACGTGCTGTTGAGGAGGCTCAGCGACATGGGCTGACACATGTTCTTGCCTGGATCAGCCAGAAGCAGCTCCTGGTGCTTACAGCTGGGATGTGGGCATCATCACTACCAGTATTATTCTCATACACATATTCTTATGATCAGACATTGACTTTTTTGACTACATTGTACACCCTGCCCCCCCCCCCGGCCAATCACAACATAAATGCTCTCATAGGGTAACTGTACTGGTTTTCTCAAATGAGTGTATTAAACTGAACTTACCTAAACGAACTTCTCTCTCTCTAAACAGTCATCAAAAAGGGCTAAGCACATTCTACTGCTCTAATAATTGTGGCAGCTCTTTTGATGTCATGCCCTTTCTTTTTCCTTTTTTGCTTTTCTCACTGATGGCTTGTACTCATCTTTGGTTGGAGACAGCAGAGCTACTTTTTGGGAACAGTCAAATTTTGTTTTGAGATAAGGGAACAAGGATCTCATAGTGAGGGGAGATTAAAAACATGAGGAATCCAATTTCTAGAGGTTCCCACTTCCAATGGATGAAATAACTTGAGTAGCATTAAAAATAACGACTTAATAATACCAAGCAACAACTAATTGGCCACTATTGGAATATGCTAGAAAAATGATTCATTCCTCCCCAGCTTTATTAAGATACAAACAGCAAATGAAATTTTAAGATATTTAAAGTATACATTGTGATGATTTGATATATGCATACATTGTAAAAAAAATTAGTCATCTAGAAAATCAACTCATTTCAAAAAACTAATTTTAAATAAAGGAACAGAATTCAGTTTTTATCCTACCTTCCTTAGATGAGCAATACTAAATAAAATAAATAAAATACGAAATGGCTAAAGCCGTTACATTTCCATCAATTTCTTGCTACCAAACTAAAAATTACCTGCATATGCCCCTTTCCTTCCCTTCCTTAATTTGTTATGTAAAATAGAGAATCTGTTGCTTCTCTAATTTAAAATTGGTTCTTTCAAACATGTATTGGATTCTTCTTCCCTCTTTCTTAGGCACTCACGTTGATCTTTTCTCTTTGTTAGTTTACCTAATTCTTCTCTCAACTGGATTCCTCTTGTGAATATTTAAGTAGGAGAAAACCCAAGTCCCTTTCATCATAAAAGCAAAATCCCCAAACCATGATCCCAGATGCTCTTTCATATACTACCCTTTATTATTACTCTTCACAAATTTCTCAAAGGAGTTATTTATACTCTCTGCTTCTACTATTTTTTCCCCTCTTGTTTACCTCAGTGCATTCTAGACTATTTTCTATCCAGGTTAACATGATGGGGGAAAGCACTTGTAGTCACAAAGTCTATAAATCTACTAGATATTTTCAATTTCTCATCTTTCCGTGTCTCAAAGCGCTAATGATTTGGCTTCTTGGACATTACACTTTTCAAATTCTCCTCTTAGCCCACAATTTCCTCCTGGCCAGTAAAATCCTGATTGGACTTCCTCAAGATGCCCTCTTAGGTTCTTTTCTCTATTTCCTCTCTACTCTTTCCTTGAGTAATCTCTCATTCAGGCCCATGGATGGACTTAGAATCTGTATTCCCAAAGATTCTAAAACATTCAATCCTTTATCACTGGTCTTGGTCTCATGAGCTCCAGATCTGTATGAATAACTACCATAAACTCAACACATCCAAGACAAAACTCATGATCTCTCCATACTCCCACAAATGAAAACCAAACCAAACCAAAAACAATGTGGTTCTCTTCAAGTATTTTCATCTCAGTAATCAGGATTACCACCTGTCTTAGTTTGGGCTGCCGTAACAAAATACCAGGGCCTGGTGGCTTAAATGACAGAAATTTATTTCCCCACATTTCTAGAGGATGTAATGCTGAGATTAGGGTGCCGGCATTATTGGCTTCTGGTGAAGGCTCCCTTTCTAGCTTGCAGATGGCCACCTCCTCAATGTGTCCTCACATGGCAGAGGAGGGGAGACAGCAAGCTCTCTGGTGTCTCTTCTTTAAGTGTACTATCCCATCATGGGGGAGCCCCAACCTTCATGACCTCATCTAAACCTAATTAACTCCCAAAGGCCCCATCTCCAAATATCATCATAGTGGGTATTAGAGTTTCAACATATGAAGTTTGTGGGGACAAAATACCATCCATCCAGTTAGACCAGTGAGAGACCCAGAAGCCATGTTTAAAGTTTCTCCCTTACCCACTATCTCCCTACTCCTTACCCACTATCTCCCTACTTTATTACCATAGATTTTGCCTTCCCAATATCTACCAATTCTTTCACTTCTCCCTATTTCTTATCACCATTCCCCAACCAACTTAGAATTACCTCTCACCAATACTACTGCAATATTCTCCTAATTGCTCCCTTCCATCTACTCTAGCCCCTCTTAGTGTTCTCTGCCCTACAAATAGAGTTACCTTTTCAAAATGCAGATATAACCACATCAACACACACACCTGCTCCCTCCCCCACTGCATACATGTCCTGCTGACAGCTCTTCAATGGTTCCTCACTACTCTTAAGATAAAAATCCTAAACTCCTTGATTATGGCCAACAAGGCCTAGTCTCTGCCTCTTTTTATAGCCTCACCTCATAGCACTGGTTCCCTCACTCTTCCCTATTTTCATTTCCTGTAATCTGACATGACACCACTCTCCATACTGTCTTTTGCACATATTCTCCCAGAAATCCACTCTCCCCACTGCAGTCCTTGGTCAACTCCCTTGTATCCTGTGCAACTCAGCTGCAGGGTGAGTTACTCCGAGAAGCTTCCCTGAATCTCCACTCTTAGGAACCCACAGAACTTCATGGCACGTATATTAGTTTATCATTATATATTACTTTGTGTGACTATTTGGCCAACAAATTCTGTCTTTTCTACCAGATAGTGTGCATTTCTTGAGAGAAGGGACTGCTTAGAACAACACTGGGCATATTGCAATTGCTCACAATATCTGCTGTGAAAATAAATGAAGAGTTCCGTTAAGGATTACAGCCATCATTTTAGAACTTAAAGGACTCTTAAAATAGCTCTCTTACATTATGGAAGAAAATACCGAGGCTCAAAGAAGTAAAGTAATCTTACTTAGGATCACCTGCTTAGTGACAGCTAAGCCAGATGACACCAGATTAGAGAGAGCCTTGAGGGCTGAGGAGAACTCTGACCAGAGGAACTGAGGGAGCTGGGTGGTCAACGTCACAGGAGTTTGGCAGGGGAGGCTAACTGGGCTCGGGCAAAGGGGACAACAGGATTAGTGAGGAAAGGGAGAACCTGGAGGGAAGCGGCAGGTAAACAGACTGAGGAAGTAATCAGGGCGTAAACCTAAACTAGGGAGGTCGTAGACAAAATGGAGGACCATTTCAAAGGACAAATGAAGAGGAGTTGGAATTAAAAAGAAAAAAGGATGACTCAAAAGTGACAGTAAAATTGTGACAAAACATGACTGGAATAATATTGCTATCACTAGCACATGTCAAGAAATTTGAAGACTATACTAAGGGCAGGAATGAATAAGGAGAGGAGAGAAAAATGGTTTAATTTAATGTGAACAGACTGAATTTTAAATAACTAAACACATCTCATAGGCCGATGGAGAAACAGTTCCATTGTTGGGTAAGTCAAAACCAGGGCTAGGCATCTGGGAGTTGTTAGCATAGAAGAGACAGCTGAGGTTACTCTCTGTAGAGAGATGGACAGAGGGCCCCACACCATGTCCCCGGGAAGGCACGGGTGGGAGGGGAAGGGGAAGAAGACCTGCATGCAAGCACAAAGTTGCAAGGCTACAGTTAGGAGAAGCCAAATAATGTTCTCTTTTTCTTCCACCTTAGTTGGCTGCATGATCTTAGAAAGATATCCCCCCAATTACCGTCATTCTCTTCAGTAGAAGAAATAATCCTGACAGAATTGGACCACATGAAGAAATAAGGAATCTAGATAACTGCCATACCGCTGACTTCCTGGCAGGAGACCTTGCACTGCCTCTTACCATCTGGCCACACCCACAACCAGCTTCTGTGACCCTCTGGGTCCCATTACTTAGCCAAGTATAGTCCCCGGGAGGCACTGCAGTCAGCCCAACTTTCAAAGAAAACTTAAAGTCCCTTCACTCTACAGTGTTGGTAAAAAATTAATATGGCTTACTGGTTCTACAGTGAAAAATGTGGTATTAAAACCAGGTTGTTATAGGAATAAGAGAAAAAAGTTTATTAAAAAACTAATGAAAAGTCAGACACTTTTCTCATCTCTTCCAAAGGTACAAGTTAGAGTTGAAAAAGTAGGGTTGAAATAATGAAAGACTTTCCTGGGTTTTAAAATTCTTGGCCCATGCCCTATTTAACACCTTGACATCAAGTTTACCATTTCATTTTGATAAATCATGGGGAAAATAAACTATGATAATATAATGCTGACATTGCAAATTGGAACCCATAAAACTGGGGAAATGTAAAAGTCAAGGTTCTTATAGTTTTACTGACGAGTTTACATTTCTTAAATGTAGAAGATAGCCTGCTCGTATGGCTGTAAAATTGAATTAAGATAGAGACAGAACTCGAGGGCATGGGCCTTGGCTCCATTTCTGGAAAGAGAAAAGAGGCAAAGGGTTAACTATCAGGGCAGCATTAAGAGAAATTAATTAAATGAGCTCCTTAAGATGCTTTCTTTCATACTGAAATCTTCTTGTGTCTAAATATTCTGTTACTTAATCTTCATTTTCCACTCCAGAAAATGTCAGGAGGTTATTTGGGTCATCGTTTTTAGATATCTTAATTCCTCTGAACAAGTACTTTCAAGATATATCTGAATTAATCCCCACTGAGTAATAAATTCAGTAATAAAAGAATATAAAAGCAGAATTCATCAAGAAAAATAAAATCTTTAAAAAAAATTTCAAAAATACACATCTGGAGGTAAACAACTTAAAATCTCTATTTACATAAACCTATTTGAATGGTGTGCTACTGTATCCGAGAAGTTTTTTAAAGTAATATTTTATATTACTTAATAAGTGTATTAAAATATGTATATATTTTCATTCAAATCAAAGAAGTTTATGGAAATAGGATTATACTAAGATGTTTAGAGATTTTTTAAAAGTAAAAATTAGAATCACTGCAACCTATAAAACAGTAAGTTAATCCATAAAATGTAAGAAAACAGTTCAAAATAGGATTACAACCCATTAAAAGTCAAATTTTTAAAACAAAAATCAAATAAAACCAGAGCTGAAACCAATCCAAAGCCAGAATGAAATTAAAATGACATGAAAACTATACAGGCAAATTAATGGACAGGTTAAACAGGAGAGACTAAAGAAATGATTTTATTAAGAGAAAAAGAATTCAGCGGTTATGTATTTCATCTAGAGATACCAGGTATACTGTATACTAAAATAAATGTGAAATTGCAGTCATAACTGTGTTTGATACAACCACGTTACTTAAATTATAAGAAGATTGCAGTATGCTAATTAATTTATTACAAAACATAAATGATGTGGTGATGTTCTCCCAATTTGGCACAGATTTTTCTTTGTTGTCATTTAAATGTCATTTCATTAAATGTCATTACAGTGACAGTGTTCAAAAATATGTCTGCAAAGGAACAATGAAAAAAATACCAGGGAGCTCAAATGTTTTTGCAAATGACCCTGAGTTAATTAGAAAAATATGCACCCTTCCCAGTTCTTCTTCTCACGTGTCAGCTCTCATTAAATTAAAAAAAATTTTTTTTCATTTCAAAGTTAAGGAATCCTATGGCTAACAAAACTTTTAAACTGGGATCAAGTGGGCACATTCCTACGTTTCTGTATGATGTCATACCAAGGAGCTCACAGCTGAATTTGAATTTGCAAGAACTATGAATGATTTTTCAATATAAGAAGTATCTGATCTAATGCTAATTTTTTCTCTATAGGCTAACTGTGCTGGAACAGGTGGCCCTGCTTTCAATTACGGAGGGCTAGCATGCCAGTGTGAGGCCTGGATTAGTTCACCTTCTCACGGGGAATTCTCCTCGGTTGGGAATGGATTTATTATGGCTTCACACATGGAATAGAGCTCATGTCAGCTGAGGGCAGTGACACATCATATGATTCAAATTAACCTGCTGTGGACTGTTCCGCAGGGCTTAGATTGTGTATTAAAATGACGACATTTTAAAAACAGCTTGAAAGAAACCAGGATTGCTGAACTGCAATGGTTCCAATTTGTTCCAACTAATCTATCACCTGCTGGAGATATTATTCTAGTGGGTTTCTGGTAGCTGCTGCGTTCCAGGTTTCTCCAAGCCACTGACCTTGCTAATGGGTACAACTGTTGCCTCTGAAGGAAGGAGATGGGGGTGAGAGAGCTTTGAAGGGCTTTTCTGAGGTAGAAGTTGGGACCTACCATTTGCTCTAAGGTACTATTAAGTGAACAGAGGAAATAAGGGAATACTCAAGAACTTTGAATTATTTTTCCAAAAACAAGGGCTAAAGAGCAGCATTTGTATCACACTGTTTAGATAAATAATCCCTGCAAAATAAATCCGTAAGGCTGAATTCAAAAGCTGTTAAGCTTTCACCTTAAGAAGAAAACTTAAGGTTAGGTAGTTATAATCAGTATTTTCTGTATTCTTCAGGGTCATAACTTTTATTGCTGCTGAAATGTTAATTCAGGAGCAAGAAAAGAATAAGGAAAAATACACCATTTTAGAGCTGTAGCATAAACCTCTGGGAATGATATTCAAATAGGATGTGTTACAAAAGTGTAGTCTCCAGCACCAATCCCACTTTACCTGGGAGCTTATTAGAAATGTAGAACTTCATTCCCACCTTCTAGAACTATTAAACCATTTGCATTTTAACAAGCTTACCAGAGATGCTTCAAATGCACACTCAAGTCTGAGAAGCGCAACTATAAAATAACACTTTCAATCCATCTGTTCAAAAGTTTGAATCTCCAGATAGATTATCACTCTTACTGAGTAAACATTAAATAAGGAATGGCATATATGTAATTTCTAACTTAAAGAAGTGTAAGAAACACAAAAGTATAACTATTTAAAAAATCATATCTCTACTAGTCACATTAAATACTAGAATTATAAACATAATTTTTCATTCATTCATTGACATTTCCCCTGAAATATAATTTCTTTGGTTGCCATGAAAATATGGTACATAACTATGGACTTGTAGATCCCATTCTTTAACCAATCAACCAAATATAAACTAGAAGGGAACTGTCTAGCCAAAGTGAGTGAAAGACTGTGCCTAAAAGCAAAAAAAAATCTGAAACTAAAAAAGAGGGAAACCCAAGTTTCTGTCTCACTTCTCCATGAACTAATCATATGTTCTTACACAATTTCACTGATTCTAACATGTTCAGTCTTTTACATGTGAACAACTCTGAAGTCAGGAAGTGCCTTGAAATGGATATAATAAGAAAGCACTGTATCATAGTTTAAATAGCAGATATTTTTTCTTTTTTCTTGGTACATAAAATGTTTTTTCCTATAATTGATGATGGCTTGGATTCAATGAAATATGGTATTTCACACTCACTAGCCAAGTACTAGACTCACATTACTCTCAATCTATCCATTACCTCACCCCAAAGGCTTCTTCCAACTTTAATGACTCTCTTAGCCTTCATCATTAGCTTCTTGCTTTCCTTTGAGTCTTTAAAACCATGTCTAAATACTTATAATGATTAGAAATAGTTCTTCATACTTCTACACCTTTTAAATCCCAGCACTGGGAAGAACAGGGCCCCAGTGAAAGGGGCAGTGTAGGTGGCTTTAGGCTGTCATTACTCCAGACACGATGACAAGTGGCCCTCTTCAATCTGTGGCCTCGGCTCAGGAGTGCATTGGTCTGCCATGACACACACGGAACCAGGTCCATGCAGGGATAGTTTTCACTCATCAAAATTCACACTTTGCAGAGTATTGCTAGAGATCTCAAGACAGTTTAACACCATTGTTTTAAATTCTTAATGAAGAAACTAGTATTTTTTTGATGAGTAATACGTTTTGAAGCACTGTAAATATAAAATAAATGAAAATGCAGTAATTTTTATTAAATAGTTAAGATCTCATTAAAGTGAGGGAAGAATAATAAAAAGAAGAGGAAGAGGAACAGGACACGAAGGGAGAAGAAACAGAGCAGGCAAAAGAAAGAAGAGGAGAAGGAGAAGACAGGAAAAATCTACGGCTGTGCTAAAATGAGTGCAGTACAGAAGTGATCTAGGTCTTTGGAGTCATAAGACCTGGGTTTGAATGTCTCCACTGCCATTCCTTCACAGTTTTAAGTCTTAACTTCCTAATTCATAAAACAGGCATAACTATAGTGCCTCCTCCTTGTCTATATGAGTATGTGAAGCACTTAATAGCTGTCTACATGAGTATGTAGAGCACTTAATACCTGGGACTGATAAGCATTCAATACATTTTGATAACCATATCTATCTAAAACTGTTAATTTCTCAAGCACATTAAGTATTTGAAATAAGTATACTTATCCAATTGAATATACCTATGTATATTATCTTATGTAGATAAATTGTGTACCTCATCCATCCATCCAACCACCTATTTTATTCTTTTTGTTTACAGTAAGGAAACTGAGGCACAGGAGATTAGATCAACTGCCTAAGGTCACACAATTAGCAGAAAAGGAAGAAATAAAGTCTTGGGTCTTTGGCTTACAGTCAATATTCTTTAACTGATAACTACTTTTTGTCTGACCAAAGGTAATTTTTTTCTGAAGATTTTATTTATTTATTTGAATGAGAAAGAGCACAAGTTGGGGGAGGGCCAGAGAGAGAGGGAGAAGCAGACTCCCCACTGAGCAGGGAGCCTGACTTGGGGCTTGATCCCAGGGCCCCGAGATCATGATCTGAGCCAAAGGCAGATGCTTAACCAACTGAACCCACCCAGCGCCCCAGACCAAAGGTAATTTTTAATGCATATTAATATTTGCCTTTTAATCTCTAGAATGGGCAGCCTGAGAAGAATACACTTCTAGAAAATGAACTATTCATTTTTTGCAAGGAATGTCACAATTACTAACAGACCCTAGGTACATGTTAATATACTCACATGAAAAAAAATGCATACACATTTGAATTATGACTTTCTTACCTGGTCCATTAAGAAAGTCTTTAATTTGTAGCGTTACCAGGGAGGGTGGAATACCACTTTTGCTGTCTATTTCTCCAGGCACTGTCTGCAGCCAAACTGTGCAGTAATCAAGGGCTTCAGGCAGAGTCTTCCCGGGATCTGAAGTGACAAAATTGAAATTAAAAATGTCAATCACATCACGAACATCTCATTTTGGTGTAAGAGCTTTAGCTGACAATAAGAAAGAATGGTTAAATTCACTTCTGTAACCTCCATTGATTCATCTGTTTGTACATATCCTTGTCACACAAGTACTCATATGGACAGACGAGAAGCTCTCTCTCTGCATTGGAATGATGAAACCATGCTTTCCAGAGCCAGGCCAAAAAGGAAAAGACATTTCAAATCTTAACTTGTATTATCTTTGAATGAAGGTAAAGTTTCTGTACTCTGAGCTGCTGTTAATAGTTGTATAGTTGGATTTCTTTTCTTTCTTCTTATTTTTTTTTAAACAGGATGTTGGAAACAAATTAAAGAAAAAAAGGGCAAGCTTTTTAGCTTAAAAAAAGGCAAATACATGTTCAAAGATGCAGTGGATTAGTACTACTTAGGGTCTATTTGATCTGTTTCAGAGTTTTACTGACATTACAATCACTTTTTACTGCTATGCTTTTGAAGTTAACTTCAGTAGCTTTCCCATAACCTTCTTTAATGATAAAAATTGGTCAATCTTTTATTAGTCCCAATTATAACTAAATCTTGACTTTTTTGTTTTGACTTTTTCTGTTACTGTATATTTTTTACTTTTTTCTGGTTTATATAGTATATTCTTTAAAAAGCATTTTTTAGCTATTGGTGAATGCAAACTGAATTTGCTTTTTACTGCTTGGCAATCCAGCTTTTTTTTTTTGGCAATCCAGTTTTTATTGAAATAGCTCTTTAAATAAAAACGACTGCTGTATCTTGGCATACAATGTAGTAGGCTTTTTAAAAAAACTTCTAAATATTCACAGTTTTTCTTTAGTTTCAAGATTGTTTTATTCTCTGTGTTTTAATAGCCTCTGAATGTCAATTTTATAGGGATGTTCTTGCCATAGAGTCCATCTATTCAATTTTCAGTTGATTTGAAATGTGTTATTAAAGTGTTATTTATTTTAAGTTTTATTGATTGGATTGCTTTCAAGAATAGCATTTACATACAGTGTATTATATTCAACATATGGTTATATAGTATTACTGTCATATGTGAACTGGGCATATAAATTCTGCCTTGGAATTTGTATTTCTTGACCTTATCATGTGATTCTTATGAAATTTGGCACATATGAACCTTTATGTGATTTCAAAGAAAACACTGAAAGCAATTGATCGTGACGTTAGATCTACGTGGTAAAGATCAAACGCCAAGCTAGTGCATTCTTCTCTTTTTATGCGATCAGTGAATTTCAAGCAGTGAGAATATGCACAGTAGATCAATTACATAGTAACACTATACTATTCTCTCTTTCAAATATAATAGTCAAGTGTTGTGAAATAATAGCAAAAGTCTATTGCTGGTAGGATCTATAATCAATTTGTAGGAGCTATGTAACCTGACAGGACCTGAGTGTCTACTTCTAGAGTCCCACCTGTGTAGCCATCATCAAGAAGCTATTATCAAGTAAATGGTACTGTGCTAGACCTGTATGAGGAGGCCTAATTCTTCATTCTGAAGAGAATACAATCTAAAGAGAGAACAATGACCTAACAGAGAAAACAGACCTAAGTGATGTAACTAAATAAATAACGGACAGAGAGGAATTAAACTGATGTAGAAATATCAGCATGATGTGTAAAAGACTGGCAAATAAAACTTAGGATGAACAAACAAGTTACAGGGATCACATATTCAAACTTGTGTGACAGAAAAGGGATATCATTAATATAAAGAGCTCATATAGTCAATATAGATTATTAATAGAGAAAAATGGGTAAAGAATAAGCAATTATTAAATGAAGAAATTAATAAAGCAAATAGATGAAGAAAACAAATGGCACATAAACATTTTAAAATATAAACATTATGAGATACTAAATCTTAGTAATAATCAAAGGAAAAATTTTTTAAACAAGTAGAATTTTTCACCTATCATATAGGCCAAGACTAAAAAACTGGTAATTCCTGTGTAGCTTGCGCATGTGCGTGCACACACACACACGCGCGCGTGCACACACATACTGTAGAACTGCTAATCATAGTAAACAGTAGAAAACAACTTAGACGTTCATCAATGGGGATTGATGCTTAAATAAACAACAGTAATCCATACAATTGTTTAGAAGAATCAAGAAGATCTGTATGTACTGACATAGTAAGAGCCATCTTACATTGTTAATAGTGAAAAACAAAGCAGGTTAAGCATCTTTTCATATACTGGCCATCGGATTCCTCTTCTACAAAATATTTACTCTTTTTTTATTAGTTAATGAGTGCTAATGTTTGTCGTATGTAGCAAATATTTCCTCTTGGGATGGTAGTTGTCCTTAAAATAAATTCTGATGCTTTTTGCAAGCATACTTTTTTATAGATGTGAACAAAAATCTATTAACTTTTATTTAATGGATTTATCCCTAGGTGATTACATATTTTCCTATAGTTTCTTCAAGCATTTTTAACATTTTGTTTTTACCTTTAGCTATTTAATCCTTCTAGAGAGCACTGTTTTATGAAAAATAGGAAAAAATGCTCAGCCTGACAATCAACCATATACAAGTTAAAACAAGAAGTTTTTTTATTCAACAGCTTAGCATAAATTAAAAAGACTGATAATATCTTGTATGGGGGAGAAAGAAGAGAAATGGATCTTCCTATGTAAGGTCGATAAGAGTGTAAATATAGTATTTCTGAATGAGTAGGGGAGAGGTTGAAAATGAGCGTCTACCAAAATTCTAAATATCCATGCCCTTGTAATTAGAAAGGCCACACAAAGGACTCTACCTTAAAGAAATAAACCTACCTGCATACATTCATATGTACATACTGGAGGATGGTCATCTTTAGGATGATCCTAAGCATATAATGATACATGGACCTATATTCGTAGCTGAAGAAAAAATAGGATGACACATCAAGCATCTAAAAAAACTGAAGTGAAGGGGAAAGGGAAAAAGCCCTTCAAAGGATATTTTGATGTTCTATCTTCATCAAGGTATAGACGGGGGAAGCACAAAATTCTGATAATGTGGATGAGGGTTTTCTAAGTAGGGGAGATAGGTTTTGTGCAGGTTGCTTCTCTTTTCATAGAAGTGAGAGGGCCTGGCCATCTGGCACCCAGCCTTGGAGTCGGCACTGGGGCAATTACAGGGGGATATGACTTAATGGAGATGGAATAAACAAACTGGCAATAGTAGGAAGCAGAATGGGAATTAGGAATTTAAAAAACGTAAAAGTCTAGGAAAGCTATCTAAAGAAGCCAAACTTTCAATGACTGTTTTCCCCCCAAATTACTGGTTTAATGATATTGTTGGTTTAATATGGCTACACAACTGATTGGAAAGTACAGCTGTATTTATAGAGCTGACAGAACAGAATAACTGAAATGAGGAACATCCAGGAAAATACAGGTTGCATGGTTGATGAATACAGAATGTATGACAGGACAGTGGCTACTCTCCCAGTTTTAGCTAAAATCTCTACTTTGGATATGCCTCTAGTCACAGTGGTTAGATGATGTGGAAGTAGTAGCAAAAAGGTCTGTCAGAATCCCACAGAAATAGCTCAAGTCTGTAAGTCACTATTTAGTCCCTTATGCTCTAATGGCTAGACGATGAGGGGCATGACTTTTAGACTTCCTGTAATGTCTTCGATTTAACTTCTCCTTAATTCCATCATCAAGTCTAGAAAATGGGATTCATATTACACATTCCTCAGGGTCAATGTAGCTGGGAAAGTACCAGATAACCTAAGATTAAAGGAGCCTGTGAATATAATATAAATAGAATGACAAATAGGGATGATTACTTCATACTGGAAGCTCCTTCAGACTTTGACAGTTTTCTTCGCTGTACTTAGCAAACACCTATTTATTTGAGCACAGGAAGCTCTCAGAAAGAGTAAGCTCCTGCTGATGTAGATGAGCACATTTATGCTGTTGTCCCTAAGCCTAAGAAACAGGAGACAGTGGCATCTTATTAGGAATTACAGAGTGGGGGAAATGGGTCTTAACAAATGACAAGTTGCTCATAGCCACAAATCCTGTTCAAAGTCAGTGAGAATTCACTTCAATAAGACAATGGTACTGACAAAGTTATACAATTTGTTTTCCTTCTTGGTTGACCTGGACTCCAAAAGAAAATACTTCATCATATCTGTCACAAAGAACACCCAAAGAGAAGATGCAGGAAGTCTCCAGTCCTTTCACAGATGGATCAAGATATTACTGGCTTTCACAGAGCCTTGTTTCAGATTGTATTGTGTTTGTAGATCACTTTGCTCTTCTTCACAAACCTTCATGTCACTTAACTGCTTGGGAGGTCCTCCTCTGAATCTAATAAAAGTGGTCTTTGTACTGCTGCTCATTATTATTTTTTTAACATTTTCTAAGATTTTTTTTATTTATTTGACAGAGAGAAAGATAGCCAGAGAGGGAACACAAGCAGGGGGAGTGGGCAGAGGGAGAAGCAGGCTTCCCGCTGAGTAGGGAGCCTGATGCGTGGCTCGATCCCAGGACGCTGGGATCATGACCTGAGCCAAAGGCAGACGCCTAACAACTGAGCCACCCAGGTGCCCCTCATTATTATTTTTTAACACTTAGCAAATATTCAGTTAAGTATGTTTTTGCCTAACACGTGAATTATATAAAATATAACATGATTCAGTGTGATCCATTCTTATTTTCTTTGCAATCTTCAACTTAACCAAAATTTGTTTTCCAAGCTCACATAGAACAGCTGAATGCTACAGATTTTGTAAGTTTTATTCTACTACTTTATTCTATTCTACTTTATTCTACTCTGCTTCTACTCTGTTCTACTATGTGGAAGGAATTTTTTTTTTTTTTTTAGTAATTGAGCTGAATTTTTACTAAGGTCCCAATGAGAAGACATTTCCCCACAGATGTCAGTGATAATTTCCCCATTTTCAAGACTGACATAACACTGAATGAAGTCCAGCTCCTTTTATACCAGATAGTTTTAAGTGTTAGTCATTGCAGAGACAATCTTTTCATTTCTTTTGCCATGTGAATAATGAACTTTTAATTTTAAAAATCCCAATGCATAAGAATTTGTTTATTTGAAACCTAAGTATCTCTTATTTTCTTCCCCACTCTCCCCCTCTTCCCTAACAGTTACTTTTACCAACCTCAGGTTTACAAAGCAATTGATAATCTGTGCCTCTTTCTGCTTTCCCTGGGCCACTTTTGTGCTCAAGAACATCTCCATAAGTAGGTTGATTAAGGAAGGGAGAAAGTAATTGCCAACTGGTGATTTCCCCTGGCAGTTCCAGGCAAAGATTTTGTTGTGCAAGATGCAATTAACTATAATCACAATAATGCTTTTGCCCCTTTGATTCAATTTTCTCATGATACCTTTGTTGTTTACATTTCTTTTGTGGAAAATGAGGGCTAATGCAAATAAGGAGCAATGTCAAGGATACAAAATTTTCCTTTGGTGGAAAGTTCTCGTAAATTTGTGTTTCTGGAAAAAATGCTATTAATTGAAATTTGGGGGATGAGTGCTGAAAAATAAACATTTGATTAATTGGGTTTTGGTGTACCTCATTTTAACCGTGTTTTCTCCAGTAAGTAGTTTGTCATCTTATTCTCAGTATTAGCTTCTTGCTGTATTAATCTGATCCTGTTGCTGCCTGCAGTCCTGGGTAACAAAATCCTGCTCAATATTATCAACAACTTTGGAAATTATATCATACTTTAATTTCTAATCCTATTGATGCTGTTATCATCCCTAAATCATTATGATTAAAATTAATGTGTTACCTAAACTACTACTGCAGATTTAAATTTCAGTAACTTTTTGCTCTGATGTCATATTGCACTGTTTTCTTTCAGACAGTAGTTCATGATTAAAATATTACAAATTCCTCAGAAGCATAAAATGCTTATATGATGTAGCACTGCAAGTAGCCTGAAGATTTACTTCTGTCTTCATTTTATCAGCTCCACAAAGTCCAGAAGGATCTACTGTTTGTTTTTTTAAAAAGAAAGATTAGATTTTATTCACTTTTTTGCAAAGTCTTCAATGACCTGCTCTGGTTGCAAGCACACTGCAGTCTGCCATTTTTAATGAGCCCAGGCCAAAGTCACATCTATGGCTGCTTCTCTTTTGGTTCTCTTTGGCCTGTGAGGTACATGGGGTCATGCTTACGAAATAACATTTAAGTGACTTTTGATGAACTCTTGAGGGACAACTGGCAGGTGAAAGGATACTGTCATATGGAAGAGGTTTATGAAATAGACTGCCATTGACCTAGGACTTACTGAACACAGACAGCCCTACTTGATTGAGCTTTTTCACATTTTGTTCCATAGGAGAGTTTACATCAGTTTATAACACAGTAGAAAATTCAGGGTAATGAAAAGAATGTGAACTTTGGAGGCAGACAGATCTGGGTTTAAGTCCTGACTCCTTAAAGTGGGTAAATTTAATTTTAACTTCACGGAGTCCCAGTTTTTTAGTTTCCAAAATGGGGATAATACACTAGATTGTGGGTTGTTGAGAATATTATATCAGATAATATGTGTAACATGGTTTGTCTGGGACATGTCATGGTAAAAGTTCAATGAACAGTCACTGCTTTGTTTCTAAAACACAACCTTTAAAGAAAAGAGGAATACGTGTGTGCAGTGTCTTTCAAGTGTCTACTCCTCCCAGTTTTTGTTTTTGCTTTGTAATTTTGAAAAATCTTTTTTATCAATGATCTGAAATAAGAGGAATATAATAGGTAAAAAATAAAACACTCTGTTTATTAGTGGAAATTATACCCAATTTCGATCTTAAAAAACAGAGTAAACTTATTTATATTTAATTCCTAAAATAATAACTACTTAGGTTTAAAACACTAGTCAATGTATTTTACTTCTCTATTAAATACTCGTGGCTGAGGAGAAATTATTGACCTAACAATTTCCTTGCACTTTGGTTCTGGTAATTATCAAACTTATATTCTTACCTTCTTTTCCATCCCTTGGAAATATCTGGCCTATGTATGAATCAAGGAAGTAAATCATCTGCAAGCCCAAATAAACTCCTATTTCTTAAACTGGGATTTCGAGACTCCTTTTAGTAAGGTATCTCGGTATATCAACTTTTACACAGAGAAAAGATTGGAATGACACTTTAAAATCATTTTCAGCGTTCAAAAAACATGGTGAGTGCATCAGAATTTCAATTTCACTCAGCTTTCTTTTGTTAAAGAAGATCAAGCAGAGTTCACAGCTAGCCAGAGGAGAAAGGGAGAAAACATCTAAAAAAGAATCAGGATAGTAGGTGAGGGCTTAGAGAGATTCCCTACCCTCCTATCCTCCCCCCCAGTTCACTGATAAGATGTTCCTAGATGGTCTTTTAGCTTAATCCTTTTGTGCCCAGCCAAGAATACACGAAGGTGTTTCTTAATAGAACTTGAATAAAATTTAAAGAAAAGCATCTTTGGAGGCTCTAGATCTATTTACCTCTACCTATGAAATTGATATTGTTAAAGCTCCAAAGGAGCCTCTTTCAAAAGCCACTGGTGTGCTTGGTTTGGCTGAACTCAGCGGATGGAAGTGTCCACTCCCTGCAGTGAGAGGTCATAGTCAGAACAGTCACCTTTTGACCACCATCTATAAAAAAAGGCAAAGCTACATACAGGCTTACTGAGTTTTCTCATATTTTCTGTATTTTTTTTATGATCCTTAGTTTAAATGGCTCTTTTTCTTTCCCCTTTTTTAATGTAGCGACAGAAGCAAATGTAGTCCATAAAACCCTCAAGATGCCTGAAAATTAAATTGTGAAGGAACCCAGATCCTTAAAACACAGTACGGATTGAACATCAGAGCAGCAAAATCAATCAAGGAACCAGTTCTAAATTGCTGTGGATGCAAGGTAAGTGCCACCATCTCCTTGTTGATATCCAGGCATTTGGTCTATGCTCTGTACCTTGTATCTCCTAAGATGGAAGGGGAAGGGGAAGTTTCCTGGTTTGAAATCCCAAGCCTGGAGCCCAAGAGAAGAGGAAGAGGAAGTATTAAAGTGGCTGCTGGGATGTGTGATCATCAGTGCCCATTGGCTCTTACTTTTAGAACCAAGTCGTCCATATCTTGCTAAAAGGAAGTACACTATTTATATCTGATGATGCTAACCAGCAGATAATATGTGAAATACCATTTCAATGAATTCCTTTCAACTTATTTTCTATGCTGCTCTGTGGTATTCTTGATCTCCTTTCTATTTGGTTGTTTTCATGTTAAATTCTAATGTGGGTTTCAGATGTTTTACAGGACAACATTCAATTAAAATTCAGTGCAAATAAAACCAGGGTGCTGTACAGTTAAAAAAAAAAAGCATATATATATATGACTGCTTTAAAAAAATATATATATACAAGGAAGATCAACTTAATCCTAATTTTAAGCCTCTTGTCTATTCTGAGCAAAGTCTGAGTTCTATAACACTGAAAGTTAATTCAGTGGCTTTAAATAATTCCTCCCATTTCTCATTCATTTTAAGTAAATGCTGATGATTGAGATGGATGCCAAAAGGACCAGGATACTAGTCTTTCTCATGTTCAAAAAGGAAGGTCCATTAAGCTCTTCCTTCAACTGCTAATAATTACAGAAGTCCCCACTTACAGTTGAATAATATTCCATAGTTCCAAGGCATTTCATAAATATCTCATTTGGAGCTAAGATTAAACCATGAAACTACAAAGACCAAGATATTAGTATACCCATTTTAGAGATAAGGAAACTAAGGCATCAAGAAATTTAGTTATTTGCATCAAAGAATCTTGGTATTAGAGCCAAGACTAAAAGTCAAAATTTCTGCTTTCCATTCCAATATCCTTCCCCATATGTTAATTCCCCCTGCTGGCTGGGTCAACTTCTTATTTAACAGTTTCCCCCACAACTCTCCCTGAGTGATACACTAGAGTTCCTCTCACTTATGAGACCTACTAACTTGCTGATTTCTGTCAAAGTAATAATTCCATTTCATATTACTGGCCAGCAAGAAATGTTCCCAGCAGCTAAATTTTCAGATAAATGTTCAAGTTGTGATCATTATGACATTAAAGTCACAGGTTAATTCTAAGCCTTTCCAGAGACATTAGCAAAACCTTTAATTCTAAAGAGACATGTAATTCAATCCTTCCCTTAAAGTCACAATAACTAAATGAAATCAAGATATGATTTATGAGGTGTAAGGAAGGCAGTTTATGATTTTCCAACTGTTGGTTTACTCAGATATCTCTGGCACATTTTCTGCAGACCTGTTCATGAAAGGGTAAAGAAGCCAATTACTGTAACTGAAAATTTCCAAACTACACAATAGCCATAAATTGCACTAAAATGATGTGAATTTTTTTGGCTAATTACAACCATTATTTTAAACTCAACTTAAAGATGTTAACAATGTTGATAAAAGCAACAATGACAATATTAACATTCCTGGAGCCCTGTGCTACACACTGAGCTAAGAGCTCCATATACATCATTTAATTCTCACATCAGTTCTAGGAGGCTGCTACCAGTGTTCTTCACATATTCTAGATAAGGAGCAGAGGCTGAGAGAGAGGAAATAACTTGTCTGAGGTCACACGGCTGTAAAGCGGCAGGGCTGAGATTAGAACTCAGGGCTGACTGACTCCAAATCTTGAGCTCTTACTGAACTCTATTCCATGTTTGCCTCTTAACTAGATCTGAAGTCATATATGTAATATTTATAAGACTTTAAAATGTGGAAGGTATCCCATAATATAGATAACATGTTGTGGATATTTCTGTCATATGCAGAAATGTGTGATTCCCTGATCTTTCAGTATAAATTCTAATCAAGTTTAATTTCTGTATTTTAGTATAGCCGATGTTTGAAAAATTACAGTAAGATAAGGAAGCTGCAGGATGGTTGAAGCAACTGTCTTCAAAGTGGTTAGTTCCTGTCACACGATGAGTAATAAGCTACTGGACTAACTGACTATGTGCTGAGGAAGTACGGGAGTTAGTTAAATTTCTTCAGAATGGTTCAACTCCTTCACAATTGACCAGATGGCACAGTCATTTCTTCAAAAACAAACAAAAAGCCCCAAACAAACAAGAAAAATGACTTTTTAAGTGTGCCCTGGGCTGCATAGTCAAGATATGAGGCAATTTCAAATCTGGACTCCATTACCTTAAACAAAATGAATATCAAATTTTAAATATTTATAAACACAACTAATACAATTATGTTAAAAACAACTACATAAGTCTTTCTTTAAATGAGAACTGCCAATATTACAGCAGCTGCATATAAAGGTGCGGGCAGAAGATTTCATTTCTGTTATAGGTTGCTCCAGGTAAGGACGTGGGAAAGCCCATTGCCACATTATTTTAACATTTCAAAAAGAAACTTGTTGACTCACAGATGTATTATCTACCTGGACTAGATGGAAGATCCTGTTTAGGTTATTAATATTAATAGTCATAAAAGAAATTCAAGTTGATAATTTAGGTTTTAGATAACCTGCCATATTTTTAATTATGGAGGGTAAAACAAACCACCATATATACACTTACAGGTATAGCTGGCATAATTTAAGATCACTAAATTATGAGGATTGGGGATTATACTTTTTTTAAGCTTTCAAAATTATAAGCAATTGTCATCACTTCTGTTTCACTTCAGTTTTCTAAAAAAAAAAAAAAAGATGTAGGTATAGGTACAAATACAGATTCCATTTGTCTATTCTGGGTAGCCTCTCATAGAATTTAGGTTTTTAAATAGGTATGGACATAAATGGTATATATAATATACACAGATGTATGTATCAGTCACATGTGCTGAGAAGGCAGACTGACATGAGGGACAATGAATTTCACAGCATTTCTAACTTCTAACTTGATTTTAAAATATCTGAAAGGATATCCCTCAGGACCACAGAGAAAACACAATTACTATCCTTTGAGTATCTGAACATGTTCTTTGCTTAATGGTGTCATGGGCAGAATCAAGTTAATTCTGAGAAGTCCCTGGGAGCAGTTTATTCATTACAATATATTAACCAACTGATCTGTGCTCATAGATGTAAAGATATTAAAGTATCACTTTTGGAGGAAATCCTGTATTAAGTTTCTCAGAAAACTACATCTTGGTTAATAGACTACGAAACAGTTTTATTATTTTAAAATTGCAGGACTTCTGGTGCCAGCCAAAACTGTAATAAGCTCACTGCAACCTAACTCTCATGCTGCTTACAATCAAAAAGTTAAGAGAAAATACAAAAAACAAAGGCCTGAGGATTGGAAAAAGTAAACAAGAACAATGCAGATTGGGGAGGGGAGTCAAACTAGCAGATGTGACCTCTACAGTGGTGGGTTTCCCATTTTGTTTTGTTTTCCCTCTTTTCTCTACTTTGAGAGTGAGTCTCAGGTTGTGGTGCACAGTGATGGCAAGAACAGCCAAAAGTCCTTATGTCTGGGAAATAAGGCCCCTGTGGTTTCAAGGGTGAAGAAAACCTGCTGCCTTTTATATTTCTTCTTTTCCCCCTGGTTTTGCCCCAAGGGCGGGCACAGTGAGTGGGGGGTGAGTGGTGGGGGGGGAGGATAAGGAGTGCAATGGTTGGGCCGTGGCCACAGTGACACAGCATTTAAGACTCTAGCCGTTGTTCTAACTGTGCTTCATGAGGTAAGGTAAACAGGTTTGAAATGAATGGAAATACAGACATTCTCAGAAGAGAAATAAAAACTACAGAAAAGAACCAAATAAAATTTTAGAACTGGAATATTCAATAGAAATTATTTAATATGAAGAACAGAGAAGAAGAAAGAACATAGGAAAAAAGAAGAAGAAGGATGGAGTCTCAGGGGGCCTGTGGGATAATTATAAACGGCTTGGTGTTGGTGTTGCCCCCCAAAAAAGAAGAGGAAGATTGGTGCAGAAAAATACTTAAAGAAATAATAGGTAAGATGTTTCTGAATTTAGTTTTAAAAAGCATACAGTTACAGAGTTAAGGAGCTCAGAGAACCTCAAACAGGATAAATTCAAAGAAATCAAGCCCAGACACATTATAATTAACCTTCAGAAAACCAAATATAAAGAAAAAAAAAATCTTGAAAGCAGCTAGAGAAAATCAACACATTACATATATGGAAACAATGATTGTGATTACCATGGATTTCTCATCAGAAACCACAAAGGAAAGAAGACAAAGGAACAATATCTATAACGACTCCACTAAAAAAAAACTATTAGAAGTAATAAATGAAGTCAGTATAGTTGCAGTATAAAAACTTAATAGAAATATGTGTGTGTCGTTTCTATACACTAATAATCAAAGTGGCAGAAAGAGAAATCAAGGAAACAGACCCATTTACAATTGCATCAAAAAGAATAAAGTACCTATCAATAAATTTAACCAAGGATGTAAAGGATTTGTACACTGCAAACTATTAGACATGGATGAAAGAAGTTAATAATGATGCAAATAAATGGGAAGATATTGTATGTACATAGACTGGAAGAATTAATATTATGAAAATGTCCATACCACCAAAACAATCTACAAGTTCAGTGCAATCCTTATCAAAATTCCAATGACATCTTTCACACAACTAGAACAAATAATCCTAAAATTTGTATGGAACTACAAAAGACCATGAATAACCAAAGCAATCCTGAGAAAGAAGATCAAAGCCAGAGGTATCAGGCTCCCTGATTTCAAATTATATTACAAAACTACAGTAATCAAAACAGTAGGGCACTGGCATAAAAACAGACACATAGATCAATGGGATATTAGAAAGCCCAGAAATAAACCCATGCATATATGTTCAACTAATGTTCAACAAAGGAGGCAAGAATATACAATTGGGAAAGGGTGGTCTCTCCAGTAAAGGGTATTGGAAAAAACTAGACAGCTACATGCAAAAAGAATGAAACTAGACCACTATCTTACACCATATATAAAAATCAACTAAAAATGGTTTAAAGACTTAAATATAAGACCTCAAACCATGAAATTCCTAGAAGAAAACACAGACAGCAAGCTCCTTGATATCAGTCTTAGTGATGTCTTTTTAGATCTGACTCCAGAAATAAAGGAAACAAAAGCAAAAATAAACAAAGGACTACATCAAACTAGGAGGCTTCTGCACAGTGAAGGAAATCACTGACAAACTGAAAAGACAACCTACCGGAATGGGAGAAGACATTTGCAAATGATATATCCAACAAGGGGTTAATATCTAAAATACATAAAAACTTGTGTAATTTAACAAAAAAGTAAATCTGATTAAGATATGGGCAGAGGATCTGGATAGACATTTTTCCTAAGAAGACATACAGATGGCCAACAGACACATGAAAAGATGCTCAACATCACTAATCATCAGGGAAATGCAAAGCAAAACCACAATGAGATATTGCCTCACACCTGTGGGAATGGTTATTCCCAAAAAGACAAGAAAAAACAAGTGTTGGTGAGGATGTGAAGAAAAGGGAACGCTTGTATACTGTTAGTAGGAATGTAAATTGGTGCAGCCACTATGAAAAACAGCATGAGGGTTCCCCAAAAAGTTAGAGCTACCATGTGTATACACCACACACACACACACACACACACACACACACACACACACACACACACTCACTCTCTCTCTCTGTCTCTCTTTCTCTCTGGAATACTACTCAGCCATTAAAATGAATGAAATCTTGCTACTTGTGACAACATGGATGGACTTCGAGGGTGTTATGCTAAGTGAAATAAGTCAGAGAAGGACAAATACCATATAATTTCACTTAATATGTGGGATCTAAAAAACAAAACAAAATCCAGACTTGTAGATACAGAAAACAGATTGGCAGTTGCCAGAGGGGAGGCCCTAATGGGTGAAGGAAATTAAGAAGTACAAACTTCCAGTTATAAAATAAGTTAAGTCTTGGGGATAAAATATACATCAATATAGTCAACAACATTGTACTAACTTTATAAGCTGATAGATGTTAACTAGACTTACTGTGGTGACCATTTCATAATGTATACAAATGTTGAATCTCTAGGTTGTATACCTGAAACTAATATAATACTGTACTATATAGCTCAATAAATTTTTGCAAAAAGATATGTTACCTCTTTCATTTTTAACTTAAGAACTTTTTCCAGACCTTTCTTAGAAAGTTAGCTTCATGAGACCAGATTCAAGAGTCCAACAAATCTTGTTTTGAATTTTAGCTCTGTTTATTGCTAGGTCTGTAATCTTGGACAAGTTATTTAATTTCTACGAACTTTCGTTTCCTTTTTTCTAAAATGGGATTATAGATAACATTTCCCATAGAGTTGTTAAAAGGATTAAATGAGATACAGCATTTGAAGAAGTTAGTACAATGTCTGGCACAGAATGAGTACTCAGTAAGTGCTAGTTGCTTCTTCAATTTTTTTAGCCATTGTATTTTAACTACTTAGTTTCTGATAAATGTCTCCAAATCATGAAATTCATTTTTAAGAAATGAATTTAAGATAATTTATACTGGTAACTCTTTTTGGATAATGTAAATGTCCAAGTAGACACATTTTGTGTAAAGAAAGGCATCCACAAGAATATTATGCAAAGGATGCTCCTGAGAAGATATGTAAGTCTTTTTCCTCCCACATGGGATCCCCTGTTGTGAACTGGCTCATAACCTTCACTCTAAGCTTCATCTACTGAAATTGGGTTCCATGTTGGTCTACATACAAGAATTTTAAAACTTTTTTAAAATATATTTTTAATTTTTTTTAAAGATTTTATTTTTAAGTAATCTCTACACCTAACATGGGGCTTGAACTCCCCACCCTGAGATCAAGAGTCACATGCTTCACCAACTGAGCCAGCCAGGCACCCCCAAGCACTTTTTTATTTTTTAAACAAAAAGTACTTTCTTCTTTCAGCCTAAGAACTAATTATAATTCAAATGCACATCTTTGATATGAGCCCTTATAGTTTTGCTGAACTTAGTATCAGTATCTCCTAGTGAGGCCAGTGAAGCCGTGCACCTATAAGCAACTACAGGTGAAAGAATTTAAGGAGGGTCCTGGAATTCAGATTTATTTTCCCATTGCTGCACCTAGTTTTGGTCAATGCTAAGCAGACCCCCAAACAGGTATCAGGTATGCAGGCATGGGTTCTTGAATCACATAAAATGTCAACCTCAGCACCATTCTCATTTTCAGTGCTCCTGAAGTACCTCCTGGATTGTAGGCACTCAATAAATGAGAACATGCTTGAGGAAGGGAGACATGCTTGCTGGTAAATGTTTAACAACTGGTGCTCAGAGCAGGAGAGCTGACTGACAGCATTTGCCAATATATGTGGCAGAAATATTCTCACCATGGCCGATTTAAACTACCAGTGGTTTAACAACTGTCTTTCAAAGTTCCTAAAAATTTAATGGGCCCTTGCAAGCCAGTTTGAGCTAGATCCAGCACACCAATGGAGAGAGGGCGAGGAGGCCGTCTAGGAGGTAACCCTCAGTTGCTCTTCCTTAGCAACTGGCTAGCTTTCCTTTTCTGTAGTAGAGGACTTGTACTACGCTTTAGCAAGAGCCAAGGGCTCCTTTGACCCTGCTTCCTTGGGCTGAAATGAATCCTGATCCCCACACCTGCCATCTGCTCTCCAGGAGCCTGCCATGTAAAATGGTTCTCCTTAATGCCAAGAACGAACCAGCTTGACTTCCAGATTGGACAGATTCTCCAAATGCTTCGCTGCTGGCTTCCAGCTGCTAGATGGGACCACCTGATAGCAATAAAATGCCTGATTTATACCTGAGGATAGGTATAAACTGCTAGGATAGGACCCTCTTCCAATACTGAATCTTAGACGGCCCAGCTACCCTTTCCAATTTCCCAGGTACATCTCTAATTCTACATGAACTCAGGGAAAAGGTCTCTATACCTTGTCTGACCCTGTTTCCACTAGCCCTTGCTGTTTAACAGCCAATACATTTTAAATCTGAACCCTTGATCACTTTCTTACTCTTAAAAGGCAACAAGCTTCAGAAGTTCAATATAATTATTATAATAGAGGATTCTCTCTGGTTATAAGAAAGGTAATGGATGGAGAAACAAGAGCCAGTTGGCCAATTCCACTAATAAAGGTGTTTGCTATACATGTATAAACATCTTTAAACCATCTTACCTTACTAATAAACCTTCCCAAATACAGTTAATATAACACTGTTATAGCAAGTTGATTAGATCAAAAGAATACCAAAACAATAAACTTCATTTTCTAAGGTTTTTTTCCAACCTGAACAGCTGCATTAATATGAAAAGCATACCTATGGGCTGTTAATATGAAAAAAAAGCTTGACTTCCCAATCACTGGAAATTCTTAAGCATTTCTATAGGCCAGAAAGAACCCGTTTCATTCAGCTCTTGAACAAAAATTAATATTCAGAGGCACGGTAAAGAACGCTGAGGCTAAGCCTCCATACATTTCAAACATTTACTTAAACATGACTCAGCTGTGGGACGTGAACTTTACACATTTACATATTCCACGGAGAAAAGAAGTCTTGTCTGGTCTGCCAGTGTTTTCTGTTTGAGCGATCTCGATACGTTGGGAGTAAAACTTAGCACGCAGTAGTAGTTACCAGCACGCCAGTAAATCTGAAGGCTCTTACCTGTATATTTGTAATCAGAGGCTACCCCTTTAAGTACAGCATCAAAAATGGATATTTCCACCCGCTGCTTTCTGTGGTGACAACTTAGAAGCAAAGAAGGCTGGGACACAATAAAGTATAAAAAAGGTTCCAGCTGCAAGTCACCAGCTCCTCTTCGTCCAGGCTGCCGAACAATAGTTATACCAAGGGCTTGTCTAGCAGATGACCTTGTGGCGGCATGAAGACTTTCAAGAGAGATGACCCCTAGTCTTTTCCCTGAAGGAAAAGCTACGGTGCTGCTCAAGAGATCTTCCGCTGTTACGGTAGAAATACATGGCTGGCTGGGCTTAGCAACATCTGAATCAACTTCTGGGAGATTTAATGAACTCTTGCCTGTTTTTTCATTATCCTTGTGCTCTTGCGATTTTGATTTGGGTACGGCCGTACAGGAATAGGTCATTAGTGAGATTCTACTTGCAGTAATAAATATGTCAAAGGGAATAAAATTGAGATTTTTTACAATTGACGACTGGCGTGAGGGACGGGCGATGCGATGCTGACTAGTACCGCTATGCTGCTCTATTTGTACTATTCGGATTTTAACACTGTCACTGCCGATTCCACTATCCTGGGCGCCACTGTACCGGGATGAGGTCTCAGCTACGCTTCCATCAAATGTATCCGGTTTTTTCTGTTCTTGCTTGGAGATCTGTAAGGAAAAAAAAGTATTTTAAACTAGTCATGTTCCAAGTGTTATATATAAAGGACGTTATAAGTATGTTAAAAAATGGCTCTCGCACAACTTGTATCAGAGTGATCATAAAAACAAAGTGACCATTCAAAAAACTATTCATATTAAAATGCCAAGAAAATACTTAAGAAAAAGCATCATATGTGCGTTTCTACTACTGAAGGAGACTTTGGAGTATATTTTGAATCAGACTTCCTTTCTTTGGACTAACAGTAGTATATATTTAAAAATGCCTCTTTAAAAAGAATTATGTTAGTATTTTTCACAGTGATTTTTCAAGTAGTGCAATAAACTCTTTCCAAATCATGATTACTATTGGTTGAAATGAGATTTTCGGCAGAAGCAGTTTCTATTGTTTACCTTTGTCATTACAGAATTAATCTGTAAGTTTTTGCATAGGAAGAGAGAGAGGGAAAAGTCAGCAGTCTTAAGTTATGAGGGACAAAGAAAACTAAACTAAAATTATTTTATTCAAAATGAAGTTTATTTTCCTCTATGATAGGACTTGAAACAAGAGCAAATGTAAGTGATGAAGCAAAACGTAAGTAATTAAAGTCCTCGAAGGTGGATTTTTCCTTTGTGCACTAAAGGCTACTCATTCTCAAAATTTTCCATCAACCGCCCCCTACGTGGAGAACAAAGAACAACTCGGTGGCAGCACAGCACTGAGATCTCTACCTTGCTTCTCTGGTTTCCCTCTCTTAGGTCTTCCTAACCATCAGTTTGTGATATGCTATTTGTGGATATGCTAGACGTTTCATTTGCTCTTTCCTCCAACTAACACAGATTCATTAAAGAAACCATGGCCGATCTGAGAAAAAACAAAATCCTCCGTACTACCACCTTATCACCAAACATAACCAATGGTAATATTTTAGTGCACTTCCTTTCAGTATTTCTTCCCCACCTATGCAAAGGTGCTGCCCTCCAAGCCCTGTTTGGTTATGATCATACCACAGAGCCAAACTGTACCCCAATTTGGCATATGCTAATATACTCTTCACAGTTGTTCTAAAAAGCTGCATAATACTTCATCAGTGTTAGGAACATCTGTTCAACCATTTTCATATAATTGGGTATTCCAGGTTTTAATTTTTGACAACAAATCTCTATGAAAAACATCTAACAATATTTCTTTAGAACAGGCTTCTAGAAGTGGAATTACTAGGTAAATGGTATAAGAAAATTTAAGGTTACCAATATTGTTAACACCAATCCAAAAAAGGCTACATTAATTTATATTAGCACCATCAATGGAAAAATATTCCCCTGGATACTGCTTGTCATTTTTTAGGCTTTTCTTTAATTTGATCAATAAATATAGTATCATTTTTCCACATGGGACAAATTATTATGAGTCACTTATGAAAATGTTAAAGGGCTGTTAACTAATTCAAGACAGTGATGCAACAGAAAATACTCCTTGCCTATTGATTTTAAAGTGGTTGAAGGAGATACATATTGTTAATAGAAGTCCAACATGAACTATATGAAGCAAAAACGATATAGCCCTATTCTTTGAAGACACTACGTCCTTTTCAATCATTCTTTCCGTATGGTGCTATTTCCCTGCCTGGAGTGCCCCTCCCGAGCTTGCTGTTGCTGGCAAACATAGAGTTGCCATCAAGACTCAGAAGAAATGAGACTTGTCTGAGAATCGTTCTCTCATTCTCTTCTGGCTTGGCGATCCTAGCACTTTACACATACTTCAGTTTTCTCCTACAATGTTCGGTAGTGGCATTATTAGATAGTGTTAAAACATTTATAGGCTTTAGGGGCAGATGGATGTGGGGTCAAGTCTATTACTTTCTGACTATGATTTTAGACAAGTTACAAACCTCTCTAAGGCTGTATAACCTCATCTGTAAAATAGGGATTTAAATTTGATTCAAGAGTATGAGGATTCATGAGCTAACTTGTCTAAAGAGGTCAGCACAGTGCCTGGTATATAGTAAGTAGCCAGTAATGGGCAGCTGCCACAGACCTGTCTCTTTTACCAGGTGAAGGACTGCCGGAGGGACTGGGCCACATCATTTGACTTCTGTATATCACTAAGGAGTACTGGAGAGCCTGGCATACTGAAGAGAGGATCCATAAATGTTTGATGATATGTTAGTTTCTGATAGAATATTAAATAAAAGAATTGTTCTGCAGACTAGAAACACATGATTGTTAGTATATAAATATGTGTGGACACAGACCTCCTCCTATGCTGTACTCTTTAAGGTCTTTCTGGATATATTCATGGGCTCTTTCCTGATCTGTACTCTCCACCTTGTGGGCTGACCATACATCTGCCTGCTTATCTCACAGTCTCTGCTGGGTCCTCAGCTTCACACTGGGGACATTAATACTCAACCCACAAAGCTGCTTCAGCCTTAAACAAGTTACTGTGTTGAACATACAACATACAGCGGCATGCAATAAAGGGAAAGTCAAGAAAAAGAAGTCACCTTCTTTGTGAAGACTTCCTCAACCCTTCCAGATGGTGCTAGTCTTTCCAGCTTTTACACTCTCATAACAAACCACTATTTTTTATCACAGTACTTTTCACACTGTGTTCTGTCTTTGTAAGCAACTGAGTATGTTTGTTATTTGCTAAACATTGTTAGCACATACCTACATTTTCTATACTCAGTGTTCACAGCCCTTTGAAGGGGGTAGTGTTAGCCCCATTTCACAGGTGAGGAAACTTAACAGGTCCAAGGTCAGTCAGACCCTGGGCTATGGGTAAGAGGGAACCATTAGTATTCTCAGCACACGCCGGTAACACAGCAGAGCTCAATAATTATGTGCCGACTGAATAAACAAGTGAACACATTTAACTTAAAAATTCAGTAAAATAAAAAGGCAAGTATCAAAATAATTTAATTTTAAAGCATTTTGTTATCCCTATTATACCTCCAAATCTATCACCAACTGAGAGTTCTCAAATAATACGTGAAAAAAACTAGCTTAGGACTTACTGCCCATGTTTTGAGGCCTTACAAACTAAGTATCTGTATACAACATAATAAAGAAATAATAAAGAATTCCTTTAGGTTGAGTTCTGTGGCAAACTCAAATCCAGAACTCAACCATTTTTATTCTATCAGGAAAGGTGACCACAGTTAACTCCGTGGGACTACCTTCTATGCACAGAGCATTACATTTTCTTTTCCTGACTTACAGATTTGTATTCAAAATCTGGTCTCTCCTTCCTTAAAGTAAATTAAGCGTTCCCTAATGGTGTTAACATGACAAAACAAACCACCTGTAGGTAGGCATGTAGTGCCCAGCCCTGTTATGTGTTGAGATTGCCACAATTAGCTCTAGTGAATGTTGAGTAGACTGATCTTGAGATATAAATAACCAGCAAGGGCAGGATGGCAGCTATCAGCTTGGGTCACGCAGGTTATTGAACAGAAGTCAGATGGTAACTAATTCTAGTCACTACCGAGCAGAAAGGAATTTGAACCAATGACCCAGAGATGAAAGACTCCCTCATTGGGAAAAAAAAAAAAAAAAGGTACAATTTTCTCAGTACTAGGAAACTAAATTCTTAAAACTGGGTTAAAAGCCAAGATTTCCTCCATTTTTCTGAGTTTCCACACTATTTGTAGCACTGAAATAAATAAGCTGATGATTTTTGAGACATACTTGAAAATCCATTGGTTTGTCACCAGTTCACTGCAGATTTATCTCTTATACTACAGAGTATCTGGCCTGCTCTTGAGAAAAGTTTTATAATTAATTATGTGTGCTAGGCCCTAAACTTGGGCATCAATTTACTATTCCTTTGTGGAAAAAGAAAAGTTCACCATGTAGTAACTCCGAAAATAACTTTTGCTTTATTATCGTCTGAGGGGACTAATAATTTAAGTTGTCAAAAAAGAGCAGTATCTGCTTGCTGTTAGTGAGCGCAGCAGAAACATGGGTCTCTGGGCAGCGCTGTTACATCAGCTCTCCCACTCTTTACCTAACTTATTTAAAATGAACAATAAAAGTTTTCTTTAATTAGCTACTGGTGTGCATTAACATGATCATGATTAAACCATAAAAACCAACTGTACATTACTCTGGTCCCCTCTTCCATATGTTTTGAATTATTTTGTTTGAAAATGTACTTTGCGTCCCTTTTAAAAGTTCGACCTTCTGCTTTCAGAGAATTAAATGCATATTACTGCAGTGAAGAAGATAATGTTTCAGACCTCCAGGCATATATTAAACACACTGGCAGCACTTGAGACAAAATGCTTTACTTATTAGATACTTCCTATTCTAAACAGTGTCATCAAAGGCTAAAAACAAAATCCATATAAAAGCTGCACAATGCTTCCACACAGAACCCGTGCCAAAATCCCTGTACTTTCCAGCTAATGAGGAAAGGATGTGTACTCTTAACATATGAATGTAAGATTTTCCAAGCATTCACTTTAGGAAACTGAGCTATTGATTCCATATGGGTTATGTTAAATGAAACTGTATTGGTAAAATAACCTTTAAGATATCTGGCATGATAACTATAATTAAACAATATTTAAAAGACTAAAACAAAAGGGAATTTGGTTCCACAATGGCTAATTAAAATAAAATGAAAAAACACAGCATGCCATCTATCAAGATAAATTGTTATTGTTTAAGAACTATTTAAATACTGTTAAAATATACTTTTAGATAAAATCTGAAAGAGCTGGAAAAATATTTGTGGCTTAAAAATGGATAGTTTGGCGAAGAAAAAAGTATAGGACTCTGAAATTGTATGCGGAGATAACAGCTTTAAAGCCTTGAGCACAACCAGATGGTACTTAAATCGGAGGAATTCTACAGTTTCACTATCAATGGGTTTCAATATGAGAAGATTTTTCAATAGCTAGGAAAACATGTCAAGTTGATAGTTTACTTCTTCGATCATTTCAGCGCATTTTCCCATCCTCGCAGCTCTCCATGGCACAGATACTAGCCACCACGGGGAAGGTGCTGAAAGCTGTCCTAGTAGTTGGGGAGCTGTAGCTAATTCCTCCTTTTCATGTACGGAGATAGGTAAGTTTACTAGCTCACCCTGGAGTCTGGCAAGAGCCCACAGTCTCTCAGGAGCAGTGGCTAAAACCATACTTAAGTATGTGACAATACCAAAGAATGCATTAAAATAATTTCAAATGACATTAATTAGATGTTCTTCAGGGGCATTGTGGAACAGAGAAAGATAAGCCTGACTGAAGCTTCTGGTTTGGCCATATCGACATTTTTAGGAGCACATTTAAAAAGTCAGCCTCATTAATAAAAATGTTGCAAATAAATGGATATTTAAATTTTTTAAAGAAAACTCTGTCAGAAGCAAGCTCTTGAGAATGAACAAGGTGTAAAACAAATATAATTTTTGCTTTGATGGATGACAAAAAGGGCAATTCAGCATCTATTCCAATGTTTTAATTCACATTACTTCTTTTAATTTCTTTGTCATTTTAAGGAAACCTTAACTATACACGAACATAGATATATCTACATATTTCCCCACCTTCCTATCATAATTATGGTTCTATAATAGCAATACTGAAGTAGTATTTCCACCATGCAACAGTCCTGCTTTAACCTTCATCACAGTATCTTTTGCCAATCACGAGATCATTACTCACATCTTATAAATTATGAAAAAATCAAGTGTGAAACCACAAAATCAAAGTGACAAACATATCTGTATATCACTGTGACATCTATTCTAATTTTACTGTCCTTGCTAAAATGTAATAATGTTTTCAAAGAAGATCTTACAAAATCAAATACAATAAAAAATTGGTTAAAAAATCAGTTATAGTATTCTAATGGCTTCATATACTGGAGTTACAAAGGAAGAGTTTTTACAAACTTGAAAAAATTATGTGCCTCATTGTCTAAACATTTGCAAACATGCTCTTCTAGCTGTATCTTTTAGCAGTTTGGTTTTGGGGAGGGGTGGGGTGGTGCTGTTCAGAGAGGTTCCTTGTATATCCCTTTAACACAGAGACAGCCTATTCTGGAAGCTTCACATAAGTAGCAAATTGTTGTAACAATCAGCAAGACAATTCAACTTGATGAATTAATTTAATCAAGTAAACAACTAAATATATCCTTAAGTCTCAAATTTTCAGTGACGTCAGCATTGCACTTGATAAATGTGTTATTTTATACATGAATTACCGTCGCAGCTCAGTGATTGTGCTAGGTAAAATTTATCTAAGCACATTAAATTAATTAAAAAATTAGAAGAACAAATTCCCTTCTATATGAAACATCTCCTTAAGTGTCATCAATCCATGTTATTTTTTTACTTAAAAACCGAACTTGAACAAGCACTGTGTGCACTTGGGTACTACAGATACAGAGTGCTTAGAAAATCAGGGCTTTTTATATTTTATTTCCGTAAGCCAAATGTTCTCCCAGATCCCACATAATATAATTGTTCCCAGTTGGATGGCAAAAAAAGTTTTCACAATACTGCAGTAATTATGCAAAAGAGCAGAACTAATGATACCCATCACTGCTTAACAAATAGAATGGTAAAGAGTACTATAGTTTCAAGTTATCCCTTTCATGAAGTTACTTTTCCGGCTCTTTGAAGTAACAGTGTGAGGCCACTACTGCTTGCTAAGTATCAGTTCAAATATTCACATTTCGAGACCAGTGCTAAATGCAATAAAAGAGGCATGGAGATAGTTCAGGCAAGGTTGTGTTTTACTGTAGCCCATGTTTGGTCTATTGTTCTAATTAAAGTTGTAAATTACAAAAAGGGACCAGTTCTAGTGCTAAACGGACTATAATACCCTGATCATTATCAGTGTGTTTCAATATGATAAGCCAAACAAATAAAGTATACACACCAACCTACCCACACAAGTTCAAATCCTACTTACTGAGATTTTATCTGCAGTGCTGACCTTTAAACTTTTGTGTCTGTCTGTCCTTTTGTACATATATGATTTCCTAGCATAAGCTCATTTTCAGGAGCCTCTAAATTCATGGAAAAAAATTAGTTCCAGGTGAAACTTTGCATAGAAGGTCTTAACTCAGAAACAGTTTTCATTCTCTCTCCCTCTCTTTCTCTATGTCTGTCACATATAAAATTGGAATAGGTTGGTCATTTTTGTTCAAGGAGACTAGGTCTAATTGATTTATACTAACTTCTGAATTTCAGTTTGACTTGTTTGCTTTTTGTAATGAATTCGGTTTTTAAAAAATAAAACTTGACACATTCTGGGAAGTTGGATCTTAATCAAAACAGATGCCTGTACATCAGAAACAACAACCTGCTTTGAAATGGCCACGATGTTAATTCTTTTAAAAGTGGCTACTGTGTGTACAAGGTAACTACTCTTCATACTGATGATATCCAAGGTTCATTCCACTGATGTCAATGTGGAAACCATTTTGTTTCATGGCTGCTTAAAGATTTTCAATAGGATTAAATCAGCTGCAAGTCCTTATTATATCAGGGTTTACAATTGTGTCTGAGTTGGAGTCTGTTTCTCATAGAATTTTACTCAGAGACTGACTTAGATTGGCTCCTTAGAGCTAGTCTGATTTTACTAGAAACAACTGTATCACATCAGCCACTCTCATAAACTTGCCTTAAGATTGAATCAGCCCTGACCCTGAAGCAGATGAAAGTTTACCGAGCCTATGCATTCTCTGTTAAGAGTCACAGAAAATTTGGCATTTAGTTTCTGCAGCAGGGCAGAAGTAGAATATGCTTGTTAACCACTCTAGTGGGCCTCTGCCTGGCAACTATGAACCTGATTTTCTGATAAGAAAACTATACTTGAACTTGGAGAACTTTCTATTGATAAAAATACATACAAATTCTTATTTGATTATTTTATCCTTCAAATCACATATACCCCCTTACAGAAACTACGTAGGGTTTATGGAAATGAAGCAAGAGCATGCTCTTAAAATGAATTTTCCCCTAGTTTTCTGTACAAGTTAAAAATAATGAAAATGGCTTAAGTATATCCATAATTAACTTTATCCAGTAGCTGGTTTTCGCTGCCAAACAGAACATAGTTATTTAACAAAAATACTGAGCTGATTTTCATTATATATTTTATTTACTAAATCCAAACAAACCTGGTTTGGTTAACTGTAGATTCTCCTCAAAGTAAATCTGATTCTCGGTATTCTCTACTATGTAGCTGATTTTATTGAAGTCCATCAAAACATAGAATAGAGGGTCATTTACAAACTTTTATTGGCTACCCTTTAACTACATGATAGCAGATCAAATCCAAACTGAACTAAAGCTACATGAGTCTCTCTGTGTTCTCATGTTGTCAATACCTTAATGATGCATGCAATGGACTTGAAATGCAAAATGGTCAAGATGTTAGAGAAAAACATTTGCTTATGCCCTGCAGCCAATTCTTCTTTTCCATTAGAAGAATTGTGTTCTGTGCTGATACTCCATAAAAATCATCATGAGGCCAAAATGCCCTTCCCCACAAACTGCTTTGATCATAGCCTCTCCCTTTAATCCTTATAAACCTGAACTATTCTCTAAATCAGGTAAATATTCCTAACAATAGTTGAGGTCAGCTAGCCCTACACCATCAGTTAATTTTCATATGCTGATATGTTCCAATTCTTGCTGTTCTGAGAAAACAACTTTTTGTATAACAGTGAAGGTAATCCAACATATATCTTAAGGATATTCCCGATCATGTGGAATTGCTTGAATAAACGTTCAGAAGTTAAAAAGAAAATGTAGATTAACTCCTCCCAAATATCAAGCATCATCTCTACAAACATTAAAGCAGTAGGTAAGTCTGGAAACTCCTGAGAAAACTTTCTCAGAAAGGTTTTAAATAAATTTTTAATAAATTTTAACCATAGTTGTTATATGATTACTAGATGACCTTATCAGAATGTCTCTTGTTAATACTAAATTTCAGATCATATTCATAAGTTTATCCAATTAGCATCATTAAAGAGGAGTGTTCTTAGTATTTAAAGTTTATATGTCTCTAAACTACTTAAAGAATAAAGATTTTTTTTAATGATAGTTTTAAGGCAATGTTATTCAGTCAAGTATGGTTAATGTCTGGACTTTAGCTATAATAATTCTATCAGGATTAAATACTTCCTGAGCTTCTTGAAGATAGAGCCAATGTCAAAATTATTAAGCAAAATGTGTAAAAAAAAAAATTTCACATTATTCATTCACTCAACAAATTCTTATTGAGCATATACTATGTTCCAGGCACTGCTAGGGATATAGCCAGAAACAAAGTCCTTGCCTTCACGGAGTTTACCTCCTAGTGGGGAAATCAGATCATAAAATTTTATGTAACACACACACACACACACACACACACACACACACACCTGTATTTGCTGATGGACTGGACTGGACTGTTGGAATATTATGAAAGAAAGACAGGAGACAAAAATGATTGGAATTTTTTGCCTGAGCGATTTTAAGAATGGAGAAAGAAGATTTTCCAGGTTATGCAAGCAGCTTCCCAACCTATCTGTTATGCCAATGCTTTAATAAAATCTGACTTTCAAACTTTGCCTATTTTCCCAAGAATCATAAATGACCATAGTGATCTTCACATAGGGAGATGATGACACTCACCACCATACCCAACATCCCAAAGGACTCTAGTTTACGATGTTTTCCTAGTTCTTCTAGAAAACCGAACCCCCAATCAGCCAAGAACCATTCAAGGGAGGGCTATAATTAGAGATGGTTTTCTGGGGTTGGGCCTAGACCTCATTCTGCACAAATACTTGGAGGACAGAAGAGTGGGCCAGGACATGGAGTCATGCCACATCCCCGGAAAATCCAAAATGAGATGCAGAATATTTCTTGGTAGGATTTTGGCCCTGGAACAGCTGAGACTAATGGAATATTAGTGAGCTGAGTAAGAGGAAAGGGAGAAGAGAGGGCTGAGTTCTTATAAGACCTAACTATTTCTAATTGTCTGAGCATTTCTGCTTGGATGTCCCATTATGAATATCATGCACCTAAAAGATCACCATAGGTCCAAGTTGAAAATGGCAGTGGCAGGTAGGTACTGGGTTTCTGGGCTGCTAGGGTGGTCCAGGGCACAGCTGGGGTGTTCTAAGTCAAGAGTGATGCCCATGGCAAGGAGGGCTCAGCTCACATGTGGAAGACCCTCACCTACTTCTTAGCACTCCCCGGTGTATGACTGAGCATGCTGAACGTCTTTCTCAATTGGCATCACAGAAAGGACGAGATTCCCGAGTTCATCTCCCACCCCCATCTCCACATCAGGTCCAAGCCCTTTCTCTGGAGAGATGGTAATCATACTCTATACCATAACTCTCACATGAATCCATGTCTGACTGGTTATGAAGATGAATAAAGAGAACGTGGAACACAACTCAGTGTGGACCACAGCACTGGTCTGGATCAGGACTCTGTACATGGACCAGAAAAGTATATGGGACCGTAAGCTCACCTTCCTTACTTATATCAAATATTGATCAGTATACTGATCTTCCATCCCTTTGCTCATGGCAGGAGATGGCTTCAATAAATAACTTACAGTGGTCAAAAAATAAAAATAAATAAAAACTAAAAAGATAAAAGATCACCATAACATTCTAAAATATCTTTTCCCAAAAATATCACCTTTATAACTTAACTTCTTATTTGTTCCCTCCCAAAAGGCTCAAATACTAAATATATCTTCCTGGTCCCTACCAAGTACTGCTGGTCATTCCTTCACATCATTAGTTACTCTTGCTGTTTCCTTTGTATTTTTTATTCTCACTGGCCCTTCCTGCTCTCCAATGGCTAAATACAAAAGTTCCTTATTAGTTTCTTTCACTGGTCTTTCCCTTTCCTAACCTATCCCATATAGCACTGCCAGATTACTCTTCTCAAAATATTTAAAATATTTACTTACAAACAGTTGTCTCACTAGAATGTAAGGTCCATGAAAACAGAGGACTTTTTGCATATTTATTTTTCTACTTTATCACTGGCACCCAGAACAGTGCTTGGTACACAGAAGGCACCCTGTAAATATTTAATGAATGAATTAAGAAAAAACTGAAATGAATTTTGCAAGGTGCTAATTTAGGTCCCTGGGTGACACAAAGTAGTCCCTGAGTAGACACAAAGATCAGTTAAACTTGAAGCCTACCTTCTAGGTTAGAAATACTTTACTAAAGATGCTTTTAGAACACATCTGTTCCAAGACTGAAAGAAACCAGGATTTGGACTTGTTGAAATGGCAGTAAAGACAATGAGGCTGAAGGAACCACATAAATGAAGAGACAAAAGACAGGAAAGAGCATGGGTAAATATATGGCAAAGGAAATGCCCCATTTGGCTCAAATGAAAGAGGTATTAATGGGAATAGTGGAGGATGAGGCTGCAAAGGCAGGATAAAGCAAGATTCTAGGTGGCAGGTTAATAAAACAGAATTTTTAGTTTTTTTGCCAGTCTTCTTTAAAGCAGAGCCTTTCGACCACCAGAATCAAAATAATCTAGAGCACCTGTTAAAAATAGATTCTCAGGCCCCATGCCAAAAGTATCTTACCTGAAGGTGACACCTGGTGACCTACACTTATAACAAACTCTCAGTAATTTTTCTGCACACTAATATTTGAGAAACATTGCTATATACAACGGAATGTTAAAAGAACTTTCTGAGCAAATAAATGACAAACGGTGCTTGAGAAAAATTAATGTGATCAAAATGTGCAGTGGGAATAGGGACTGGGGGGCAGAGAGGATGCAGGTAGCACCACCATTTAGAAAGTAATTGGCCATATGCACCCCAACGTTCATAGCAGCAATGTCTGCAACAGTCAAACTGCGGAAAGAGCCGAGATGCCCTTCAACAGACGAATGGATAAGGAAGATGTGGTCCATATATACAATGGAATATTACTCAGCCATCAGAAAGGATGAATACCCAACTTTTGCATCAACATGGATGGGACCGGAGGGGATTATGCTAAGTGAAATAAGTCAAGCAGAGAAAGTCAATTATCATATGGTTTCACTTATTTGTGGAACATAAAGAATAGTACGGAGGACATTAGGGGAAGGAAGGGAAAAATGAAGGGGGGTGATCAGAGTGGGAGACGAACCATGAGAGACTATGGACTCTGAGAAACAAACTGAGGGTTCTAGAGGGGAGGGGGTGGGGGGATGGGTTAGCCTGGTGATGGGTATTAAAGAGGGCATATTCTGCATGGAGCACTGGGTGTTATAGGCAAACAATGAATCATGGAACACTACATCAGAAACTAATGATGTACTGTATGGTGACTAACATAATAAAATAAAATTAAAAAAAAAGTTCATACATTTTTCACCTGAAGGTAATGTAACATTATGTGTCAACTCTTTCAATTAAAAAAAAAGTTCATTAAAAAACAGTAATTGGTCAGATGACCAACATGGGGATGTGAAATTAAATAATATATGGTGTAGTGGGCATTTCCTCTATGACAGTTTCCCTTTATAAGCTCACAATAACTCCTCTCTCCTAAAATCCTGTAGGGCATACCATCTTTATCATTTATCTGGTACTTAGCATATGCTACCTTCTATTGCTATTTTCTTTTAAGTCTTTTGTTCTCTTAACTAGATTGTAGGATTCTTGGGTCCAGAAACACGCTACATCCATTTTTGTAGATCCTGTGCACAAAGCATGTATACTAATGAGGTGAGATAAGTATATTGGACGACAGCGATGATGGTCATTAAGTTGGCAATATTGATAACCTAACTAGTTGATTCCCTGATATTCTCTAAAGCAATACCAATGCACCGATAACACTTATTTCATGCTTAGAATGTGCCAGGTATTTTTCTATGTGCACTTAGAATATGTTAGGCACTATTCTGTATCAACTCATTTAATCCTCAGAACTTGGTAAAGTGGGTACTACTATTATCCCCATTTTACGATAAAGAAACTGAGGCCCAGATAAGTAACTTGCTCAAATCACACAAAAATCACACAAATGTTTATCAAATGGTGTAGCTGGGATTTGAACATTGGGAATATGACTCCAGAGCTCATTTTAAAATCATAATCTACATATTCTCTATTTCAGAACCTTATTTCTTTCATAGTCCTTACCGCAATTTGAAATTTTTAAACCTTGTTGTTGTTGTTACTATGTCTCCCTACTAGATGGCAAGATCCATAATTGCAGGGACTAGTTAATTTTGTTCACTATTACATATCTAGTGTTGAGCACATAGTAGATACTCCACAAATACATGCTTTGTAAATGAATGAATGAATGAAAAAAAAACTAAGAAAAAGAAGTAGCAGAAAAGAGTAGAGGAATGAAGCAACAGATACCATTATGAGTACCTAAGGGACTAGCAAGGCTTTTATTACTGCAGATTTCAGACAGATGGCTTCCCAGAGAAAGCCTTCATCAATACATGAATGTATTTTGAAATGCTGAAAGAAAAATCCATTTGCAAGGTGCTGAGACCAGGTGTGTCTATTTTAGCAAATCACTGTATTCAAGAACAGGAAGCAGAGGCTGGAGATAGAGCACTGCACTAGGGAACTGAAGACCTGGCTGAGTTCCACTGTTTCCACTAACTCACACCTGTGGGCAGCTATGTGGGAAAAAAATTGTCTTTGTTCACAGCTTTCCTTTTGTCGACATGGAGTTAAAATAGGGTAATCTAGGCCAAATTCAAATTCTCAGTTCAATGTATCTGAACCATGCTTCTTAGAGCTGGAAGACGTTCTGGAGCTCATTGTTTCCAGAGATTTTCAAACTACTCTTTAGCAACAGTACTCTTTCTTCAAAGAAAATCTATGGGGTGATGGGGTAGTGGGTGAGGGACAGGTGGTGAATATGCACAATATGGAAAACAGATAAAAGTGAAGTTGCCCAAGGATGGTTATATCATGAGTGTGATATGCATGTGGATTTGAGGACCACAAAACTCAAATCTGCTACTGGTCAACCACCCCTTGATATAATTTTTAAAGAGTTTTTATTTAAATTCCAGTTAGTTAACATACAGTGTAATATTAGTTTCAGGTATACAATATAGTGATTCAACCCTTCCATACAACACCCAGTACTCATCACACCAAGTGCACTCCTTAATTCCCATCACCTATTTTACCCATCTCCCCAGCTCCTCCCCATTCTGGTAACTCCCAGTTTGTTCTTGATAGTTAAAGAGACTGCTTGCTCTCTCTCTCTCTCTTTTTCCTTTTGCTCATTTGTTTTGTTTCTTTAATTCCACATATGAGTGAAATCATATGGTATTTGTCCTTCTCTGACTGGCTTATTTCACTTAGCATTATACTCTCTAGCTCCATCCATGTCATTGCAAATGGCAAGATTTCATTCCGTTTTATGGCTAATATTCCATTGTATATATATGCCACATCTTCTTTATCCATTCATCTGTCGATGGACATCTTTTTCATAATTTGGCTATTATAGGTAATGCTGTTTTAAGCATTGGTGTGCATGTATCCCTATGAATTAGTATTTTTGTATAACTGTTGGATCATAGGGCAGTTCTATTTTTAACTTTTTGAGGAACTTCCATACTATTTTCCAGAGTGGCTGCACCAGTTTGCTTTTCCACCAACAGTGCAAGAAGGTTCCCCTTTCCCTACATCCTCACCAACATCTGTTGTTTCTTGTGTTGTTGATTTTAGCTTCACAGGTGTGAGGAGATATCTCACTACAGTTTGATTTGCCTCTCCCTGATGATGAGTGATGTTGAGCATCTTTTCATGTATCTGTTAGCCATCTAGATGTCTTCTTTGGAAAAATGTCTATTTGTGTCTTCTGCTCATTTTTTAATTGGGATATTCATTTTTTGGGTGTTGTGTAAGTTCTTTGTATATTTTGGGTACTAACCCTTTATTAGATATGTCATTTGCAAATATCTTCTCCCATTCTGTAGTTGCCTTTTAGTTTTGTTGACTGTTTCCTTTGCTGTGCAGAAGCTTTTTATTTTGATGAAGTCCCAATAGTTTATTTTTGCTTTTGTTTCCCTTGCCTCAGGAGACATATCTAGAAAGAAGCTGATAACGGCTGATGTCAAAGAAGTTACTGCTTGTGTTCTCTTCTATGATTTTTATGATTTCCTGTCTCACATTTAGGTCTTTCATTCATTTGGAATTTATCTTTGTGTATGGTGTAAGAAAGCGGTCCAGTTTCCTTCTGCATGTTGCTGTCCAGTTTTCCCAACACTTATTTGTTGGAGACTGTCTTTTTCACATTGGATATTCTTTCCTGCTTTGTCAAAGATTAATTAAACATATAGTTGTGGGTTCATTTCTGGGTTTTCTATTCTGTTCCATTGATCTATGTGTCTATTTTTGTGCCAGTACCATACTGCTCTGATCACTCCAGCTTTGTAATACAGCTTGAAGTCCAGAATTGTGATGCCTCCAGCTTTGCTTTTCTTTTTCAAGGCTGCTTTGGCTATTTGGGGTCTTTTGTGGTTCCAATACAAATTCACAATCAGTAGAATTTATTTCTAGGTTGCAAGGGTGGTTCAATATTTGCAAATCTATCATTGTGATACACATTATTAAAAGGATAAGAATCCTATGATCCCCTCAATAGGTTCAGAAAAAGCCTTTGACAAAGTACAACATCCATTCATGAAAAAAACCCTCAACAAAGTAGGTTTGGAGGGAACATACTTCAACATAATAAAGACCATATATGAAAAACCCACAGCAAATATCCTAAATGGGGAACAATTGAGAGCTTTTTCTCTACAGTCAGCAACAAGATAGGGATGCCCAATTTCACCACTGTTATTTAACATAGCACTGGAAGTCCTAGCCACAGTTATCAGACAACAAAAAGAAATAAAAGGCATCCAAATCGGAAGAAGTAAAAGTTTCACTATTTGCAGATGACATGATAATACATATAGAAAACCTGAAAGATTCAACCAAAAAACCAGAACTTATAAACTCATTCAGTAAAGTTGCAGGATACAAAATCAATGTACAGAAATCTGTTGCATTTCTACACACCAATAACGAAGCAGCAGAAAGAGAAATGAAGGAATCAGTCCCATTTACAATTGTACCAAATACAAGACGATACCTAGGAATATACTTAACCAAAGAGGTGAAAGACCTGTACCCTGAAAGCTATAAAACACTGGTGAAAGAAATCAATGAGGACACAAAGAAGTGGAAAGACAGTCCATGCTCAGAACAAATATTTAATGTCCATACTACCCAAAGCAAACTACACATTTAATGCAATCCCTATCAAATTATCAATAGCATTTTTCACATAACTAGAACAATCCTAAAATTTGTGGAATGGAACCACAAAAGATGCTTGATATATTTTTAAATATATGCTTTATTGAGATAATAATTCACATGCTATATAATCTATTTAAAGTGTATAAATCCATGTTTTTTTCTTACAAATTTTTATTTAAATTCCAGTTAACATACGGTATAATATTAGTTTTAGGTGTACAATACAGTAATTCAATACCTCCACACAACACCTGGTGCTCATCTCAAGTGCCCTCTTTAATCCCCATCATCCGTTTAACCCATCCCCCTGACTACCTCCCCTCTGGTAACCACCAGTTTATTCTCTAGCGTTAAGACTCTGTTTCTTGGTTTTTCTCTCTTCCCCCTCTCCATGTTTGTTTGTTTGTTTTCTTAAATTCCATATATGAGTGATATCGTATGGTATTTGTCTTTCTCTGATCAACTCTGCTTAGCAGAATACTCTCTAGCTCCATCCACGTCATTGCAACTGTCAAGATTCTGTTCCTTTTTATGGCTTGGCTGAATAATATTCCATTTTATGGATACACTACATTTTATTTATTCATTAGTTGATAGACACTGGGCTGCTTCCACTTTTTTGTTATTATGAATAATGCTGTTATAAACATTTAGGTACAAGTTTTTGGGTGGACATATGTTTTCATTTCTCTTGGCTACATACGTAGGAGTGGAATTGTTAGGTTACATATAAACTCTGTTTAATCTTTCGAGGAACTGCCAATTTTCCAAAACAGCTGCAACATTTTACACTTTCACCAAGGGTATGAAGGTTCTAATTTTTCCACATCTTTACCAACACTTGCTATTATCTGTCTTTATGATCACAGCATCCTAGTGTGTGTAAGGCGGTATCTCATAGTGGTGATGTGCATTTCCCTGACGGCTGATGGTATTGATAGTTTCTTCATGTACATATTGGCCATCTATATATTTTCTTTGGAGAAATGTCTATTTTGTAATTGGGTTATTTGTCTTATTATTATTTACACGTGAGGATTCTTTATATATTCTGGATACAAATCTCTTACTAGATAGGTGATTTGAAAATATTTTCACCCATTATGTGGACTGTCTTTACACTCTCTTAATTTTGATGTAGTCCTATTAACTAATTAGGTTGCTTGTCCTTTTTGTATTATATATTTAAAAAATCATTGCCTAATCCTTAGGTCACAAAAATTTACACCTATGTTTTCTTCTAAGTTTCATAGTTTTAGCTCTTACATCTAGGTCTTGATCCATTTTGTGTTAATTTTGTATACTGTGCTGCTTCTTTTTATTTCCATAAAGTTGGTATTAATATCCCCTCTTTTATTTCAGATTTTAGTAACCTGAGTCTTCTTTTTCTTGGTAAATCTAGCTAAGAGTCTGTTACTTGTGCTGATCTTTTTAAAGAACTGAGTTTTGATTCTGCTAATCTTCTCTATTGTTTTTTCTATCTCCCCTTGACATTTAATAGAAGCCTTAGAGAAAGTGAAGAGTTTGGCACTAAGGCAGTAGGAGTTTCCCACTTATTTATTTATTTTTTAAGATTTCATTTATTTATTTGAGAGAGAGAATGAGACAGAGCATGACGGGGGGAGGGTCACAGGGAGAAGCAGACTCCCTGCTGAGCAGGGAGCCTGATGCAGGACTCGATCCCGGGACTCCAGAATCATGACCTGAGCCGAAGGCAGTCGCTTAACCAACTGAGCCACCCAGGTGCCCAGGAGTTTCCCACTTATGACCACATTGTCTGGGATGGTCCAGGCCAGTCCTTTTCGTGTTGTTTTATTTATTAATATGTACAATACTATTTCTCAAATTTTTGTGTTCAGATGACAAGTTATATGGTCACATACCAAGAACCCCGGCCTAAAATGAGATTTCCTGTGGGTTCTATCCAGCTTCCTCCCAGTCCCTTTTCTGTGAGTATTCTTTGTGGTCCTAGACTCAGCTATAAAGTAAAAAAGTGAAATAAGGATGATACAAACCTTGACGAGACACACTTGCAGCAAGATTGGTGGGGAAAAAAGTTTTTGAGAATGTTTGCCGACTAACAAAAAAAGTAAAAGAATTAGTCTTCGTTCGTGTCTCTCTCTCTGTTCTTTTTATTCTTTTATAAACAAATATAAACTGTGGTTGAAGTCATAGACAAATATTCTTAAGAACTGCTGTGGAAAGGGCGCCTGGGTGGCTCAGTTGGTTAAGCAACTGCCTTCGGCTCAGGTCATGATCCTGGAGTCCCGGGATCGAGTCCCACATCGGTTCCCTGCTCAGCAGGGAGTCTGCTTCTCCCTCTGACCCTCTTCCCTCTCGTGCTCTCTGGCTCTCATTCTCTCTCTCTCAAATAAATAAATAAAATCTTTTTAAAAAAAAAAAAACACTGCTGTGGATGAAGCAGTCTGTGTTCATGGGTTACTGACTTTCCCATGGGGCAGGGTCCTAGATTTTATTCTCCAACTCTACCTGTGCACATACTCTTCTTCAGATAGCATGCCTTAGTACAATGCCACCCTTTTGAAAGGGAAGGAATATCCTTACTCTTGAAAGAGAGGTTAAAGGTCTAAGGGCTTAAGAAAAAAGAGAGGATCATACTACTCCCTTTTGCTACTTGCCTCCCACACTTAATCAGACCCAATCTATGAGATGCCAATAATTCACTTTCTATTTGTCCTTTCCCATTCTTTTCTAGACCCACACTCTCCAAGGAGCAGGAGATGGTTTTTTGATTCCATCTACTTCAGTGCCTCTGCTTTTCCAAACACAGCCAAAGGCATAGATGCAGACAAATACATTTTTATCCATTATTGCAGGGTATTTCATTCACAATAGGGGTCAGGAAACTGTACATTCAACATATCTAGAAAAACTCTCCATTAATCAAAGAGCACTGAATATATTTTAATGTACTTCATTTGAATCTTAAAATCTTTTATTTGTATCTTATTAGTCTAGAAATCTGATCTGTTGTGTTGGCTTGATTACTGCATGTTACTCACAAGACTTCATTTTATTTTAACCAAATGTGCTTATTTTTTTCCTGCTATATTGGTCTTTAGACTTTATTTAAGAGAAGATATTTTAGGAATTGAAGTTTTAAAATATTTTACAAGAACTTGTTTGTTTTGTTTTTAAGATTTTATTTATTTGACAGACAAAGACACAGCGAGAGAGGGAACACAAGCAGGAGGAGTGGGAGAGGGAGAAGCAGGCTTCCTGCTGAGCAGGGAGCCCGATGTGGGGCTCGATCCCAGGACCCTGGGATCATGACCTGAGCCAAAGGCAGACACTTAACGACTGAGCCACCCAGGCGCCCCAAGAACTTGTTTGTTAACAAGAATTTGCTTGATATGAAAGTTAAATCACAATGAAAAATCTGGTATGTTCAAGGTTTTCACTGGAACTAAAATGCTCATTAAAAGTTATGGAATATTACTGCTATGTTTGGCAATAAAACACAATGAGGAAACAAAACTTCCTTAACAATGTAAGGACGGTGGGACAGTGACTCAAGGCACTGGCAGATATTTTATTTTGATACTTAATGTAGTTCACAGAATACCAGTTGACTTTATTCTTAGGAACACATTTAAAAAATGGCAGTGATGGATTTTCAGGCCTGGGTACACCTACCAGGAAAATGACGCAACCATTATTCACCTCTCCCAACTATGGTTTTTACTGGCATCTTCTATGAGTTACACTTTGGCACTCTTCTAAACATCATCAGGCCACAAGCTCAGTCTAAATCAAATATTTTTACAAACTAAACAATCCAGTGCTAAAAACTACCCAAGTTACAAAGACCTAATGCTGTTTCCGTTCCAAAGAATGGGCTATTTTACAGAGGAAAAAGTGCTTACTACATTAAAAGGGAAATGGTGCTTTAACCCAAAAAAAACTAAGCCGTCCAGAGCGTTAAAAAAACAGGATCAAACCATAACCTGCTAATGACCTTTTCCAATCTCTGTATCTTATGAGATAATAGACTGTTTAGGTAAGTTAGTTCATCTAGTATTGGGTCAGTTAAGTTAGATTCATTAAAAAAAAAAAAAAAATTCTGTTCATAGCCATAGCCTACATCCTTAATTCTGGCTAACATTCTTGCAAGTACCAGTGACTATTCACATTATTATTGCAAAAGAACAAGTCCAAGTATATGTCTACTGATGATAGGTGAGTACCATTACCTCTGCATGTGGAGAGTATCTGATTTTCAAAAAGCTGAGGGAATGTAGACAAGCAATGCTGGAAGTGGAACTAACAAACCAGTGAAACTTTCATTTTTTTCCTACATTAAATACAGACATAGTAAAGCATATTCTTTGTACTTGCCACAAGTTTTAATTTGAAATTAGTTATACAGTGCCTGGTACATAACAGGCATGTTGAAAAATACTTGTTGAATGAATGAATGCAAAATATCTCCTTCCCATATAAATCTGGGAAAGTGATATCATGTCAAGTGACACATACATTCTTCTTTCCCTTGAAAAACAAAGACCATCAGTCTTTACCTGAGAAGTTTTATAACTAGACTAACCATTCAGCTCTACTGATCTTCTTTTTTTTAAATCTCTCTCACTTCTATCACCTCTATTGATGTTTTCATCACATAGGGCATGATATCGGTTAACTGCTGTCAGAACCAGCATAGGAGTACCTTCTCAATCACTGTAAAATCTTTGCTAGAGATGTTCATTAAATACATCCATCACTTATTCATTTAACAAATTGGTACTGAGCTTCGGCTATGTGCCCAGTAATTTTAGGCATGGAGGATGTATCAGTGAACAAAAAAACTGAAACAAACCCCCAAAACCTGTTCTTGTGGAGCCTACACTCTAAGAAAGTAGAAGTAATAAATATAGTAAGTCATATAGTATGTTGGTAAATCATAGGTGGTATGAGGAAAAGAGCAGTCAGGGGACACCAGGATTTCTAAGGAAGGACAGCAATTTTCAGAAGCGTAGTCAAGCTAGGCCTCATTAAGAAGGAGACATTTGAGCAAGCGGCTGCTGGGGAAGGTCCCCACAGAGGCCTGGTGACAGGAATTGTTCCAGGCACGGTCCAGAAGTAGCCAGGAGGCCAGTGTGGCTGGAGCAGAGTAAGCAATGGAGAGGGCAATAGAAGAGGAGGTCAGAGACTAATGGGAGGCCAGATCATACAGGCTTGGAAAGCCATCGTTGTAAAGGCTTTAAGTTTTCTCTGAGAGAAACAGGAGCCAGTGAAGAAAGCTTTGGAGGGGACAACAGAATCATTTAACTTAGGTTTTAAAAGGATTCCTGGCTGTGGTTTTGAGAATATGAGGCAGGGAGAATAGAATACAAAAAAGGAGATGGGTCAGGAAGCTACCTACTTGGTAATCTAGGTGAGACATGATGGCTTGGACCAGGGCAAAACAGTGAAGGTGGTGAGAAGTCGAATTCTGGGTATATTTTGAAGGCAGAGCCAACAGGATTTCCTGACACATTAGATATGATGTATAACAGAAAAAGAGGTGAGTATGACTTCATAAATTTTGGCTTTAGCAACTGGAAAAATGGGAGTTGTCAATGACTGATATGAAAAAAAGACTATGGGTGGAGTACGTCTGAAGGAAGAGAAAGATCAAGGGTTCCATTTTGAACATGTTAACCTCATACAGTGAAATGCCATAATCCTCACATTACCATCCCAGGTCATTCTCCTCATCAGACATTTATTTGTAGATTAAAAATAAGTCTATGGCCTTTTATATTTTTAGGCATTCGAGCTAGAGTTGTACTGGAAACCTTACATATCTTTTATTCATTAGAACCAACATTTTTCTCACTGCAGTAGCTGGAAATTCTACTCTACCAATTAGAAATGAAGAGAAGTTCCTGCTTGCCTTTCACTTACCAAAACCAAATGTGTTTATAGCTTCTTGTCTCCTAGGTTCAAGAACAACTGGTCAAGATGAAATGGCTCTGGAATTGGAATCTGAGGATCTATAGGTCAAACTCTGGCTCTTCCACTTACCTGTGACAAGACCTTAACATCTTTGGATCTCACTGATGACAACATAAAATAAATAATACACCTACTTTGTAAGGATGGTGTGAAATTAAATTCTGTAAGTGAAAAAGTTCCATGCATTGTAAAGAATTATACCAATGTTAGAAGCTATTAATATTATTGTCTATGGCTTGCCAAACATTTTACACCTGACTTTTCTATTGTTTTTGATCATTTATTCATTCACGCATCCCACCATCTTACAAAAAAGGAATGAATATAGATGGAAGTTCTTGGAATAATCTCTTAACAAACTGGTGAAAGACTTCTGAGCAACTTTCTGGGGGTTTCTTCACCCTTTTCACCCTATGCCCTTCTAAGAGATGCTTAGATAATAGTTACCTTAATGATTTATCTTATGTAGGACTGATTCCTTAACAACGAAATCTGCAACCAAACATCCACACTAAAATGAAAGGACAAAAAAGCCCTGGTAAAATTACAGCAGGCAGCCTGATAAAACAGAAACAGCAACGAAAAGTGGGCCACGTTACACATTACTGAAGAGTCAACTGGACTGATTCCAAGTCAGAACAAAGCTAACTCTTAAGATATGACCTGTGAGAGATGAGAACAATGATATATGACAGGAGAGGAAAGAGTGGGGTTAATGTCAAGGTCTTGGCCCTGACTATTGTCAATTTATTTTGTAAGAACTTTGGCCTGCCCTTGATGGCCTTTCATTCTTATTTATGGAGAAGAGAGAGTATGCAAGTAATCTTATTATGGAGAAGAGAGAGTATGCAAGTAATCCTACTCAAACATATGATCATATGCAGACAGGCTGGGAATTTTGCTGACAAAAGAGGTAGGTGCCCAGTTTTGGGAGGTGAAGGTTTCTTATGAATCTTAGTGAGTTAGCAACAGAACAGATTCCTGTGTTCTTAAACAAACAAAATTGTGGTAAATAATCTCAAGCTTTAACAACTTCTCCCTAACTGAAGGAGTCTGTGATGAGGATCCTGTAGTAATTCTTTCTGCACTATGTTCTCAGACACAATTTTAGTAGGGCATTTCTTCATTTAGTTACTGATGGGGGTGTATTCTGACATAAGGTGTGAGCTCTTTCAAAGTAGGGAAGATATTATAGTCATCCTTGTAACCACAGAGCCCCTGGAACATACATTATAGAGAGTCAATAAAAGTCATTTTCCTGATTCCCCTTCTATTCTCCCACCTCTTTACTTCTGAAGGCTAACTCCAGAGCTCTTGTAGTGAGATCTCATATATACTTCATTATCCCTTTGTGTCATGGGCTGCTCATACAAAATCGTTAATGAATGCCAAGCAATTTCAAGGCAGGAAACCCAGAATTTCAGACCCAATATTTCCTTATAAAGAAATGAAATGCTTGAGACATAAGGGGACAGTATCATTCCTGAAATTAACCTGAATTGTCATTTTTATTACACTTTGTTGTCTTGGGAAGAGGAATTTTGGATTGGTATTTCTGAGTCATCCTTGATTTTTTTTTATTGCAACACTGTGATTCTTGTAAATTCATTATTCTCAACATGTCATCATGAAAATATTCAAACATGCAAAAAGATGAAATAATTTTATAGTAAGCATCTGTATACCTATAACCTAGATTCTCTAAAGAACATTTTTTTGTCGGTCACTTGTTTTAGTAACTATCAAGGGATGCAATGGGTCTCAGCAGGGAAATAAAGGCACTTTTATAAACTGATTATAATTTTAAGAATCAACAAAAATTTTAATAACTATACCTTTATTGAGTTCTTATGTGGTAAGTCCTTTACCTACATTATTTTTAATCCTTACAAAATTCCTATAGGGAAGCTGAGGCTTACAGAGTTAAGGAACCTGGCTAAGTGCCATAGCAGCTCTCTGAAAGCTAGACTTAAGCCCAAACTCATAGTCTTTAATATTCCATGCTAACCCTAAAAACCAAAAGGGGAAAAAAGAAAACCAAACCAAACAACTGAAGCAGACATTATTGGTTACCTGTCCATCATCCTATTTTAATTTCCCCTATTCTAAGAGAAATCTAATTTTTCACCCCCCAACCCCCAACCTCATCCTGTGTCTCAGGGAAGGTTAATCCCACTACCATAATTTGGGGTGCAACAAGTCCCTTTCCTGTGACTGGTTCAGAATATAGGCCCAAGATATTCAGACAGGGAACTCCCTAAATCAGAGGGCTTGGTTCAGGAATGGCCATGTGACCCAATTTGGTCTAATAATTCAAGGGAAGCAGTTTCCTCAGGGCTTCTGGGGAAAAGCTTCCTCACCCCTAGAGAGCTTTGGGAAACAACTGGATGCCAGGAAGTACAGATACAAAGCTAGGAACTATTACAGCTACAGTGCGACTACAAGGAGAGCAGTCTAAGGATGAAGCCAAGAGGAGTGTAGCAGAGGACGTCAAGAGAAAGGAAACTGTATGAGACTGAGATAACCTTCAAGTGTGCCCTAGATCTGGAGTCCAAGGTACGAAAGCCAAAAATTTCTTTACTGTATAATATTTTTGGGTTTTCTGTTATTTGTAGCCATAGACATCATAGCTGATTGGGAAGACTAGTCAAAGGAATGATATTTTAAAAACAAAATTAATGTGGCACCTGGGTGGCTCAGTGGTTAAGCGTCTGCCTTTGGCTCAGGTCATGATCCCAGAGTCCTGGGATGGAGCCCCGCATCAGGCTCCCTACTCAGCAGGAAGCCTGCCTCTCCCTCTCCCACTCTCCCTGCTTGTGTTCCCTCTCTCTCTGTCTCTCTCTCCCCATCAATTAAATAAATAAAATCTTAAAAAAAATTAATAACTAAAAAAAATTAAACAGCTAAACGAGAACACAGTTAAGGATTATATTCACAGGGCTGTATGAAGGGCCCACAGAGTTGGGGAGGCTGCAGTTAGTAGGTATTCTGCGGAACTTCATTCTGGGGTTGGGGTTAGCAACAGCAACATCAGTTTCCTGAGGCTGTTCATGCATAGAACTCCCAGGCCTTCCTTTAAGAGCAGTCCTTATATTTCTATCAAAGATTATAAAGAAATGAATTCTTGTCAGTCTAAAAGCCTGGATGAGTTCTTGCCAGCAGTCCCCCACATGCAGACGACCACTTTGTCACCTGATCCCAAGACTTTCCCTTCTACTCTCAAGAATTTAATTAAACTGGAAGTCAGCAGACCCAGGTTCTAATACTAGCTCTATCCAATTACCCTTGTTGCCTTTCTAGGATGTAATTTCCAAACCTGAAAATTCCTGGGATTGCTCTACATAGCAAAGGGTTGGATATTTATGAAATACACATATAAGGAATGATTAAGGAAATACAGTATGTTTGCTACTGCACATTGGTATGAGTTTTTTTTTAATAAGTCACTATTAAATAAGAAATAATGCTAAAGTAATTGCCAAAATATCACAGCGAGAATTTAATATTAATATTAAAGCTAATATTTATTATGTTAGAAAGCAAAGTGCAGCTTACTGAGATGCCTACTTTTTTGGAGAAACGGGGTATCAGAAAATAACACAATGCAATAGATCATAGACCATGGATCAGCTGCCAGGGGCTGGATATAAAGTTGGTAGCCAACAAAAGTGGGAGAAGAGAGGGAATGTATAACACATTTCTTCTACTTAACAATTTTGCCTGAGCTGGGGCTGACACTATTTATTCACTTGGCCTTCTTAAAACAACAAAGCCTAGAAATGAGGGTAGAAAAGTTGCTTATAAATCTTTCAGTATGATGGATGTCTAAGTACAGGCTCATGTTGTCCTCTTCTTTCTTATAAGAGTTATACCCAACTCTATCCAAAGCAAGCTATGTATGAATAAAAAAATCTAGGTTTTACTATTTCAAAGCAAAGTTATTTGTTGGTATCTCATACCATCATCCTTCATTTTTAATCTTAAAGTAGATCAAACAAATATGTGAGGAATTATCTTTGAAATATGGGAGAGATACAATTCTTAGCTCCAAATTTATTTGCCCATTTGAGCTGTTAAATCTTATGAATCTTCAATTGCTTTTTGTATCTGTTGAAATTATTTAAAAAATTAACTTATCATAATAATATTATACTACTTTGCTTATAGTCTGAGAACCTTACAACAGTACACTTTGATTCCTCCATCAGCTTTTGTACCTTGTACAAAATGTAACAATCAACTGTGTAATGTACTGTACAAAATGTAATGTATTATCACTTCCATATATGTTATAAACCCCCATTACATTATTATTATTTTAGCTTCAGTCAGTTGTCATTGAAGGAGATTTCTTTTTTTTTTTTAAAGATTTTGTTTATTTATTTGACACAGAGAGAGAGACAGTGAGAGAGGGAACACAAGCAGGAGGAGGGGCAAAGAGAGAGGGAGAAGCAGACTCCCCACCTAGCAGGGAGCCCGATGCGGGGCTCAATCCCAGGACCCTGAGATCATGACCTGAGCCGAAGGCAGTCGCTTAACCACTGAGCCACCCAGGCGTCCCTGAAAGAGATTTCTAAAGTGAGGGGAAAGTAAAGGGAGGAATAGACAGCAATACAATAATAGTAAGGGACTTTGACACTGACTTTACATCAATGGATAGATTATCCAAATAGAACATCAATGAGGAAACAGTGGCTTTGAACAACAAACTAGATCAGATGAACTTAACAGATATATACAGAACAGTCCATCTAAAAACATCAGGATAGGGGTGCTTGGGTGGCTCAGTCAGTTAAGTGTACGACTCTTGATTTCAATTCAGGTCATGATCTCAGGACGTGAAGCCTGGTTAAGATTCTCTCCCTCTCCCTCTGCCCCCCCATTCTCTAAAACAAAAACAAAAACAAAAACAAAAACAAAAACGAAACAAAACCAAACACCAAAAAACAAAAAAACCACATCAGAATACACATACTCTTTTCCAGTGCACAAAGAGCATTTCCAGGAGAGATCACATGTTAGGCCACAACACAAGTCTCAATAAATTTAAGAAGACTGAAATTATATCAAGCATCTTTTCTGACCACAATGGTATGCAACTAGAAATCAATTCCTAGAAAAAAAAGTGGAAGAAACAAACAAGTGGAGGCTAAATAGCATGCTACTAAACCACCAAAAGGTCAAAGACAAAATCAAAGGGGACATTTAAAAACAACCCAGAGACAAATGAAAATGGAAATATGATAGTTCAAAATCTTTGGGATGCAGCAAAAGCAGTTTCCAAGAGGGAAGTTCACAGTCACCTGAAGAAACAAGAAAAATCCCAAATACACAATCTAACCTTACACCTAAAGAAGCTAGAAAAAGAAGAACAAAGTGAGTAGAAGGAAGGAAATAATAAAGATCATAGCAGAAATAAATGACATAGAAACCAAAAAGACAACAGAAAAGATCAGTGAAAGTAACAGGTGGTTCTTTGAAAAGATAAGCAAAAATGATAAAACTTTAGCCAGACTCATCAAGAAAAAAGGAGAGAAAACTCAAATAAATAAAATCAGAAATGAAAAGGAGAAGTTACAACCAACACCACAGAACTACAAAGGATTATAAGAGACCACTACAAAAAATTATATGTCAAAAATTGGACAATCTAGAAGAAATGGATAAATTCCTTGAAACATACAATCTTTTAAGACTGAATCAGGAAGAAACAGAAAATCTAAACAAATTGATTACTAGTTATGTCATAGAACTGGTAATGGAAAAACTCCCGACAAACAAAAGTCCAGGACCAGAAGGTTTCACAGGTAAATTCTACCAAACATTTAAAGAAGAGCTAATACCTATCCTTCTCAAACTATTCCAAAAAATTGAAGACGAATGAATCCATCCAAAATCATTATGAGGTCAGCACTACCCTGATACCAAAAACAGACCAAAAAAAAAAAAAAAGAAAAAAACTACAAAAAAAAGAGAAAAAATTATAGGCCAATATCCCTGATGAACATAGATGCAAAAATCCTCAACAAAATATTAGCAAACCAAATTCAACAATACATTAAAAGGATCATCTACCAGGATCAAGTGGCATTTATTCCAGGGATGCAAGGATGGTTCAATATCTGCAAACCAATCAAGTGATACACTGCATGAAGAAAATGATAAAAATCATATAATCATCTCATTAGATGTAGAAAAAGCATTTGACAAAATTCAACATTGGTTCATGATAAAAACTTTCAACAATGTGGGTTTAGAAGGAACATATCTCATAATTAAGGACATAGATGAAAAATCCCACAGCTAAAAATATACTTAATGGTGAAAAGCTGAAAGGTCTTCCTTTAAGATCAGGAAGACAAGGATGTCTACTTCTGTCACTTAGTACTGGAAGTCCTGTTACTGTCACATAGTACTGGAGATCCTAGCCACAGTAATTAGACAAAAAGAAAAGAAAAAAAAAAGGAGTAACTGCACTGGATGTTATATGCAACTGATGAATCACTAAATTCTACCCCTGAAACTAATAATATACTATATGTTAACTAACTTGAATTTAAATAAAAATCTAAAAATGAAATAGAATAAAAAGCATCCATATTGTAAGGTATCCAATGTGGAACAAGTAAAACTGCACGATTTGCAAATGTGATACTATATATAAAAAAAAAACCCAAACACTCCAACAAAAACTATTAGAACTAATAAATGAAATCAGTAAAGTTGTAGGATACATAATTAATATACGGAAATTGGTTGCATTTCTTTTTTTTTTAAGTTCTTTCCATTTTAATAAAGCAAGATAATGGGTGTAACATAACTGAGGAATTACAGAGAAAAGGACATTTCATTTTGCCAGATTTTGACAAAGGAGGCATCTTACCCATATCCACACTTTCCCAGAAAGAAGTACAATCCGCTGCAAGTTTAAACACTGCCCAAATGAGCATTTTTTTTTTTTTCTATAAAGGCAACAGCAGCAAAAGGAATGAGACGCAAAGGCCAAGGTGGCAGCCATGTTAGGCAGGAGATTTTCATACTTCTGGAATTTGGGGGATCGCCACCCTCTTCCTATTCTCTCCTAAGATGCACACCGGTACTAAACTGTTCTTTGAAGCCTGTTTGTTCCTTGTATAAATGGATCAGATAAGACTGTGGTGGGTTTTTTTTTTTTTATTATGTTATGTTAATCACCATACGTTACATCATTAGTTTTTGATGTAGTGTTCCATGATTCATTGTTTGCATGTAACACCCAGTGCTCCACGCAGAACGTGCCCTCTTTAATACCCATCACCAGGCTAACCCATCCCTGCCCCCCCGCCGTGATTTCTATACACTAAAAAACAAGGTAGCAGAAAGAGAAATTAAGTAAATACCATTTACAATTGAATTAAAAAGAATGAAATACCTAAGGATAAATTTAACCAAGGAGGTGAAAGACCTGTACTTTGAAAATTATAAGAAATGAATGAAAGAAATTGAAGACAATGCAAATAAATGGAAACATATTATGTCCATGGACTGGAAAATTAGTATTATTAACATATCCACAATACTTAAAACAATCTATAGAGATACAATGCAATCTTTATCAAAATATCAATGGCACTTTTCACAGAACTAGAATAAACAAATAATAAACAAAAAATAAAATTTGTGTGGAAGCACAAAAGACCCTAAGTAGTCAAAGCAAACTTGAGAAAGGACAAAACTGAAGGTATTACAATCCCAGGTTTCAAACTATACTACAAATCTATAGTAATCAAAATAATATGGAACAAGCACAAAATTAGACAAGTAGATCAATGGAACAGAATAGAGAGCCCAGAAATAAACCCATACTCATACGGTCAATTGATCTACGACAATGAAGGCAAGAAGATACAATGAGGAAAAGATAGTCCCTTTATTTAATGGTGTTAGAAAAACAGGACAGCTACGTGCAAGAGAATGAAATGGGACCACTTTCTTATACATACACAAAAATAAAGCCAGAATGGACTAAATATAAGACCTGAAACCATGAGACTCCTAAAAGAAAACATAGTTATACCTGACATTCTCAGACAGGAGAAACACAAGCAAAAATAAGCAATTGGCACTATATCAAACTAAATAGCTTTTGCACTGTGAAGGAAACCATCAATAAACCAAAAAGGCAACCTCCTGATTGGGAGAAGACATTGCAAATCATATATATGATAAGGGGTTAATACCCAAAAAATAAAGAAAACTCATTCAACTCAACAGCAAAAATCCTACAAACAATCCAGTTACATAATGGGTAGAGGAACTGAATATACATTTTTCCAAAGCATACAGATGGCCAGGAGACACAGGAATCACTAATCATTAGGGAAATGCAAATCGTAATCACAGTGAGATTATCACCTCACACAGTCAGAATGGTGAGTAAAAAGAGAAGAAATAACAAGTGTTGGCAAGGGTGTGGAAAAAAGGGAACCCTCATGCACTGTTGGTGGGAACGTAAATTGGTGTAGCCCCTGTGGAAAACAGTATGGGGGTTCCTCAGAAAGTTAAAGACAGAAATACCATGAGACCAGTAATTCCACTTCTGGAGTATTTCCTGGATGAAAATAAAAACACTAATTTGAAAAGATATATACACACCCCTATATTTACTGCCAGCATTATTTACAATAGCCAAGATAGGAAAGCAAACTTAAATGTCCATTGATAGATGAATGGATAAAGAAGATGTGGTATATATAACACAATGAAATATTCTCAGCCACAGAAAGGATGAAATCTTGCATTTGTGGTAACATGGATGGATCTAGAAGTGAGATAAGTCAGACAGAAAAAGAAATACCATATAATTTCACTTATATGTGGAATCTAAAGAACAAAACAAACAAACAAACAAAACAGAAATAGACTCATAAATACAGAGAACAAACTGGTCCTTGTCAGAGGAGAGAGGGGTGTGGGGATGAGTGAAATAGGTGAAGGGGATGAAAAGGTATAAAATTCAAGTTATAAAATAACTTAGTCATAAGAATTAAAAGTATAGCATAAGGAACAGTAATGCTGTAAAAACTGTCTTTGGTGACAGATGGTAACTACACTTTCATGGTGAGCATTTTGTCATATATTTAATTGTCAAATCACTATGTTGTACACCTGAAACTAACATAATGTTGTATTTCAATCATACTTCGATTTTAAGAAGTGAGAGAAAAAAGTCTTTTACAGTTACTCACATAATTATCATCTCCAGTGATTTCATTTTTTTGTGTAGAGGCAGATATCTGCCTGGTATCATTTTCCATTTGTCTAAAGAAGTCCCCTTGACTTGTAGTGTACGTCTCCCGGTGATGAATTATTTCAGCTTTTGTATTTCTGAGAGAAATCACGATTTTGTCTCGGGTTTTTAAAAGATATTTTATCTGGATATAGAATTCTAGGTTGACATGTTTTGTTTTCCTTTACTTCAGAGATGTGATTCCACTGTCTTTTGGTTTGCATTTCCAACAAGTCTGTTGGCATTATCAATTTTTATGATATTTTCCCCCTCTGGCTACTGCAAAGATTGTTTCTTTATCCTAGCAGTTTTTTTTTTCTTCAAGTTTTTATTTAAATTCTAGTTAATTAACATATAGTGTAATACTGGTTTCAGGTGTAGAATTTTGTGACTCATCACTTACGTATAACACCCAGTGCTCATCGCAAGTGCCCTCTTTAATGCCCATCACCCACTTAGCCCATCCCCCCACCCACTCCCCTCCATCAACCCTGTTTTTTCTCTGCAGTTAAGAGTCGCTTGTGGTTTACCTCCCTCTCTCTCTTTTTTCTCCTTTCCCCTATGTTCATCTGTTTTGTTTCTTAAATTCCACATATGAGTGAAATCATACAGTATTTTGTCTTTCTCTGACTGACCTGTCATAGTGATTTTAAACAATTTAATGATAGTACAGTTTTCTTCATATTTCTGATGCTTAAGATTCACGAACTTTTTGGATCTTCCAGGTTTATAGTTTTTATAAAATCTGGAAAATGTTCAGCCATTACTTCCTTAAAAATTTTTTCTTTCTCTGCCTCTCTCTCTTCTCCTTAGGTATCATAATTACATATCTACTAGGCTGAAGTTTTTCACAGCTTGTTGATGCTCTATTGCTTTTTCTCCCAGTCTTTTTTGTATTTTATTTTGTATAGTTCTTAGTGCTGTGTCTTAAAGATCACTAGTATTTTATTCTACCGTATCTAATCAGCTGTAAATTCTGTTCACTTTAGTTTCCTTTTTTTAAGATTTTTATTTATTTGAGAGAGAGAGAGAAAGAGCACATGACCAGAGGGGAGCAGCAGAGGGAGAGGGAGAAGCAGATTCCCCACTGAGCAGGGAGCCCTATGCAGGGTTGGATCCCAGGACCCTGGGATCATGACCTGAGTGAGCCTAAGGCAGATGCTTAATTGACTGAGCCACATAGGCATTCCTCAGTTCAATTTTTTTAAAGATTTTATTTATTTATTTATTTGAGAAAGAGAGAGAGCATGAGAGGTGGTAGGGTCAGAGGGAGAAGCAGACTCCCTGCTGAGCAGGGAGCCCAATGTGAGACTCGATCCCGGGACTCCAGGATCATGACCTGAGACGAAGGCAGTTGCTTAACCAACTGAGCCACCCAGGCACCCCTCCTCAGTTCACTTTTTAATCTCAGATATTGTACTTTTCACCTCGAGAAGTTCAATTTTTAAAATATCTTTCATGGTTTTCTTCAGTATGTTCATGCTTTCCTCTACCATCTTGTATAGATGACATAAGTTATAATAACTGTTTTAAAGTCCTCATCTAATTCTATCATCTTTGTCATTTTGGGGTCTGTTTGTATTGACTAATTTTTCTTTTTATTATGGGTTATATTTTCTTGCTTCTTCTCACACCTCATATTTTTTAATGGATGCTGGACATTATGAATTTAACTTCACAGCAAGGAATTTAGGTACTCTAAATATCTCTATTTCTTCAAACACTCCTTTAAATATTTGTTCTGAGATGCAGTAAAATTACTTGGGAACATTTTGATTCTTTAGTTCTTGCTTTTAAGCTTTGGTTTTTGGATGCAAGTAGAGCCATGTTCAGTCTGTGGCTGATTTTTCTCTACTACTGAGGGATACACCTCTGATACTCCATCATTATGAGATTTTCAACTATGGCTTCTTGTTTGTCACCACTCCTCAAACAAAAAAACAAAAATAGATACTGCTGTATGTGTTTCAAAAAACTCCCCTTTATGCTTGGGCAGAGTGAACTTTAAAAAACACATTCTTATGAAGCTCTCCATCCCTTCCATCACACTCCCCTCAGAATGAAGTCCAACCTCTTTAGCATTATATTAATAGCCCTTTCTACTCTGAAGGCCACTTTCCCTCCAGCCTATCTCTCCTGTCCCATCTACCAGATTGCTCAAAGTTGTCCAGCCATATCTGGCATTCTCACACTTTCTTGTTCACAGTGTACTCCCTTCTTGTAATACCCCTTCCCACACTTTCTGGTGGGGAAATACCTCCTTAGCTTTCAAAGTCCTCCACCTCTACAGGCAAAACTGATAACTTCCTTCTCTCTGCTTATCTTTATTTTTTCTCTCTCCACACACCTATAATTCACTAACCTGCTATTTAAGAAATTCTCCAACTTGCTAATGCACTCCTTTATTATCTGGCACTGTAAATGTACAATAAACATTTGTTGAATAAAGTAAATGTCCATAGGCTGGCGGATCTCAGCATCCAAGTGCAGCATATTGACTCTTCCTCTCCCCAAAACAGAGTATAAAAGTCCACCTTAGCTTTTAGATAAAATAAGGTAAAATATCACAGCAGTTTAAGAATAAGAATCACCTGGGACACATTAAACTACTGATTCCTGTGACACTCTCTAAATGTACTGAATCAGAATTTCTAGAGATTCTTAAACAGTTTTCATGAGCACCTTTGGTGATTACCATCATGTTTAGAAAACATCCACTTACACATATATGTATATATATATATGTTACATATTATATAACATGTTAGTATCAATAAAAAACATGAACAATAAAAAACTGAAAAGAAGCTGGACTTTTAGAATGAATCAGAATAGTAATATTCCAAAAATAACCACTGAATTCTAGAACTGAAAGAGGCTTTAATTTCATTTACTGCTACTCCCTTGCCCTAACTCTCCCATTTTACACTGGAGGAAACTAAAGCCCACCATGCGCAAATAACTTGACCAAGATTCTATCATTAGTGGCAAAGCAAATTTTACAGCAATTTCTCTGATGCTTGGTTCAGATTTATTTCCATAATATCACAGTGTGTAAGTTCCAATTTAGTTTAGATTTTCAGAAAAATCCAAAGGAAATTTAGAAAATTATCAATTATAAATTGTTAAAACACATTTAAGCAGGCAGTCTTCCTTATTAAAGGAATAAACTCTTTTAAAAAACTTGTAGATTATGCTATGGTAGCAAATTCTAGCAGTCACAAATAGTACAACATCTGAAGGTTATTGACTAAGAGCTGAACCTAATTTTTTAATCACTTAATATCATCTAAGCTTCACAATAATATTAAGAATTAAGGAGTATTATTCCAAATTTACAGATGAGGAAAGATGTTCAGAGAAATAAAAAGTTTACGTACCTTTCAAAGACATTAAGTGGTTGTGCTAGGATTTGAACCCAGCTTTTCTGACCATTTTATGCTTTTTGTACAATGCTGTATCACTTCATTTAGAAGATGACTAACAATAATAGTTACTAATATAATGATTAATTATTTCAGTGAGACAAAGCCAAATTTCAATACATTTGAAAAATGTCCTGACAGTGATTTTTGCCAGTAATATTTTACAATGAATCTTGATAAAAGGCACCTGCCTTCTTTTCTAGATTATCACTTTAGTATGATACAAAATAAAATAAATGTATACTTAATCCAAATAAGGAAAGCATAAAATTTTGTTTTAAATAATCAAATAATGTAGAGCTATTTTTAAATGATCTGGACCAAGTCCAAATCCCCATGTAACACTCAGGTTAAAATCACCATAGCCCATGAAGCTTCCTTCTCATACTGAAACCCTTTTAAAAGAGTAACAATTTAAAATAAGATAAAAGATTCTTCATGCAGTTATTTTTCTCTAGTGAAATCATATTAGTCTACACAGACTATAAGGAATCTTTTAGCGTAAATCTCTGTACCCTTGAATTTGTCACTTAATTTATTGTTGTTTATTTAATTGAGGAAGAGTAGAAATTAAGTAAGTATTAAGAAGCTCTCACTCTCATAAAGAAAAACCAATACTTTTTTGGGGTGTTTCTAGGACAAAAAATGGTTTGTTCAGAGTATCTACACTTTTTTGATAGGATGCCAACATGTTAAAATAAACTGTATCTACCTAGCTTTACATTTACATAACCTGTAGTGCAAGTTCTGAGGTGCTTGGACATGTATGATTCTTTACCACCAAGCAGTATGAAGGCATGAAAACATCTACACCTTTCACTTATGCTCCAGGCTACCAACTAGTCCATGTTAATAAAACATATTAAGCACTTGGTACATAAAAGTAATTATGCTGTCTCCTGCTTGACGTGCAGAGTGAAGTAAAGATGCTGCTTCTGACAGCATTTTCAGTCTTGTTGAATGAAGCAGGCGATGAGTGAATGGACAGGTGAATAAGAATGTAAACAAGTTAAACAAACAAATAATAAGTATTGCTGTATGTGTCTCAAAAAACTTCCAGTCTACCAAGATCAAAACACTGATTTAGAAAACATGAGTTTATCACCTATTACTGGCCTGACACTATGCGAGGTGAGCTAAATAAGGTCATATTTATTACCAAAAAATTTAAGATTGGGTCTTTATCCTTCAGAAATAAATGCAAGGTGTAACACACAGTGCTATACATTTTGGGACATTCAAAAATGAATCAGACTTTGAGCCTTCCTTCAAAAAAGGCTGCAGGGTAGTAAATACCCTCTTCACTAAAAATAACTACAAACAGGTATAAAAAGAGATTTAAGAAGTAAACATTAAAAAAATATAAGAGTGGTTCAAGTAGAAACTGGAGGGATCTTGGAGAATAAGTGATATTTAAACTTGGCCTTGAAGTCTAGATAAGATAGCAAAAGCCTCCGATTCAGGAGGAGAGGTAGAAAAATTCAAACAAATAGCGGGATAAAGGAATGATGATAGGAAAATCATGAGTACGTTCAGGGAGCAGAGGGAAAACAAGTTGACTAACCATATTTGAGTGAGACTTTGTGCTGAGACTGCTTTGCTCATGGAAAGACTTTGAGTATCCCTGCCACCAACATTCTAAATGCAGATTGTGGATCCTCAGTAGCCTTGACAACCTAAAGTCTTTCCAAACAACTGTATCTCCACCCAGATGATAACTACACAGATTTCTGTGTAGGAAAGATAAAACAAGAGAGATAAGTTAGAGCCTTGAGTTTTAGGGTGAATTCTTATTTAATTCAACAGGCAAAGGGAAAGCATTGAAGGTTTCTGAACAAAGGAGTGCTATGACACTAAATAAACTTTAGGATGATTATTTCTGGCTGCTCTGTATATTTGACTGGCTAAAATGAGACAGAAGGCAGAGTCAAGAGGACATTTAATATTGTGGCACAGTGGTAAGTGTCATATGGGTAGAGATGAGGCATGCAATAGCAGTCTTTATTGAGAAAGCAAAGTGCTCAGCAAAATTCTTTGTACACAAAAGTGCTCAGTAAATGACAATGTCTATAGCAATAATAATAATGAAATAAAGTGTCTTATTGCTATAGACATTATCATTTAGCACCATGGGCACTTCTTTGTGCAAGGAATTTTGCTTTCTCATTTATCCTCACAAGCCCCTCAAAGACCCAAAACCTTTTGTGACCCTCAAAAAGTTATGAAAAGCTAAGAACTCCTACTCTTATTCCCATTTTATAGATGAGGAAATTGAAGATTGAAGAAGAAACATGACCTGAAGCCAGCATCAGGAAGCCAGATTGTTAGCCTAGTGGCAAAGGTAGCAAGTACTATAGACATATATTCTGGGTTGGAATCCTGGCTTCAGCACTTACCAATTATATAGTCTTGGGAAAATAACTAACTAACTAACTAATAAGTAAGTCAGTTTCCCCTTTGAAAAATGGGAATAAAAACAGTGCCTATACTTTATGGGGTTATAGAGAGAATGGAGATAATGCTCATATAGTACTTATCATACTTAGCTAATAATAAGTACACAAAGAATGACTGTCATCCTCACCACCATCTTTACCATTTTGAGTCCTCAGATATGGACCCCTAAAATTACATGTTATCTCTCCTCCAATTTTATGGAAAAATTAAATCATATACATACTATGAGAACATTATTTCTGGAGAGAAAAATAATATTTTTTAAGTTTATAGAAAGGCTAGGAATCTTTCCAGTTCATTTTACTAGTGTTAAAATAGAAACTAAAGTCAGATTATGCTAAAGAACTGATTTAAAAAATAAAAGGCAAAATACCTACCACAAAATAATTCCTGCTCTTAAAAAGAAGACTGCTTATAAGATTACTTAGAGTTAAAAGGCTGTTTTAAAGTAAATAAATATATGCCAGCGGTTACCAGACCCAGAGTTGTGGGGACTTTTGTTTATTTATTCTTAGTACTATCTGTATCTAGCCAACATAGCTATTAGAGAACTAAATGAGATAATGCATGTAGTAACACAGGATAGTACCTGGCATATGTGGTAAGCCATTAATGCATATGATCTATTGCTATCATCATCATCATCTGTTGATAACATGTGATTCTTAAGAATTTTAAGACACATAAATTTGCACTTTGAAATTCTTCCCAATAGTATCATTTCTGCCAAAAACTACATCACAAATAAAGCACTGACAAAAATCAATCAGATTTCAACCAGCTAATATACTATCTATATACAATTTACCTGATGTTTATATTTTATAAAGAAAGTTAATCTGTAGATTTTTATATTTTAAAATTCAGCTTATTGCAAAAGTCATGTATATTTGCAGCAATAAGAAGCTTTATAAGTAAAGGTACATCTCATTCATTTTTTTAATTAAAAAAAATTTTTATTGACTTATAGTTGACATACAATGTCACATTAGTTTTGGATGTACAACTTAGTAACTCAACAACTCTCTATATTATGCTATTTCCACAAGTGTAGCTATCATATGTCACCATACAACACTATTAGAGAGAATTAAAACTGTCATTATTTGCAGATGACATGATACTATATATAGAAAACCCTAAAGACTCCACCAGAAAAAAAAAAAAAACCCAGAACAAAAACTACTAGAATTAAATGAATTCAGTAAAGTTGCAGGGCACAAAACTAATATAAAGAAATCCATTGTGTTTCTATACACTAGTAACAAAGTAACAGAAAGAGAAATTAAGAAAACAACCCCATTTACAATTGCATCAAAAGAATAAAATACCTAGGGATAAACTTACTCAAGGAGCTGAAAGACCTGTACTCTAATGAAAAAAACCAAAGACAATACAAACACATGGAAAGATATACCATGTTCACGGATTGGAAGAAACTGTATTGTTAAAATGTCCATTCTACCCAAAGCAACCTAGAGATTCAATGCAACCCTTATCAAAATACCAACGGTATTTTTCACAGAACTAGAACAACTAATCCTAAAATTTGTATGGAACCACAAATGACCCCAAATAGCCAAAAAATCTTGAGAAAGACCAAAGCTGGAAATAATAAAATCCCATATTTCAAGATACACTACAAAGCTATAGTAATCAAAACAGTATGGTACTGGCACAAAAATAGACACATAGATCAATGGAACAGAACAGAGAGCCCAGGAATAAACCCACACTTATATTTTATTCTTAAAATATTTCTTTAATCTGTTTAAATCAATTCATTTCCCATAAAACACTGCTTAGAGGAATTTAGCTTGAGAATGTTAGGATGTTTGCATAATTCATATCTAATTTCTAATCTAAAAATATTTTTCCAGCTTAAGATATAATTGACATACAACACAGTATAAGTTTAAGGTGTACAACATGATGGTTTGATACACATATATATTGTGAAATGATTACCACAATAAGGTTAGTTACCAAATCTATCACCTCATATAGTCATCATTATTTTTGTGTGTGGTGAGAACATTTAAGATCTACTCTCCTAGCAACTTTTTCTTTTTTTTTTTTTAAAGATTTTATTTATTTATTTGAGAGAAAGAATGGGACAGAGAGAGAGCATGAGAGGGGGGAGGGTCAGAAAGAGAAGCAGACTCCCTGCCGAGCAGGAAGTCCGATGCGGGACTCAATCCCGGGACTCCAGGATCATGACCTGAGCCAAAGGCAGTCGCTTAACCAACTGAGCCACCCAGGCGCCCTCTCCTATCAACTTTCAAGTATACAATATTGTTAACCATAGTTCACCATGCTGTACATGAAATCTCCAGAACTTATTTATCTGATAACTAGAACCTGGTACCCTCTGACCACCAACACCTATTTTCCCCAATCCCCTTCTAAGATTATTAATGTGGTCATCTTAAAAGCCTGAAAGATGATTACCTGAAGATTATTTAATAAGACAAATGAGGCGATTTAAGCCTACGCTTCCAACTTTTACTAAGGCATCATGATGTTTCACACAGGTTTTCTAGTAAAGTAGCCTATAAAAGCTAAAGCACTGGAGTTATAAATGAGAATGCTTGAGTTTCAACTTAAAATGTACAGCAAGCTAACTGGCCAATCTTAGCCAAATAAATAAAAAGTGATTTCCAATGTTATCTCATTTTAAAATGAGAGTGAAGATTATTTACTTTCTGAATTTGTTTAGATTAATGAACTACTGAGTGTAGTTCTGATAGGAAAAGAGAAAAGTAGTATATTCCAAAATAACAAAAATGTTTCTACTCAAAATGACATATGACTTTTCATTAATCTTAACATTTCTGAAAAATACTTTTTTTTTTTTGAGAAAGAGAAACAGAGACAAAAAGTTCAGTGTTTGAGCAGCAGTTCTCAAAGTGTGGTCCACAGACCCTTCAAGGTCCCTGAGATGCTATCAAAGAATCCTTGAAGTCAAAACTAATTTTGTAATATCCATCTCTTCCGCTATGTTGACATTTGCACTGATAATGCAAAGGCAATGGTGAGTGTCTCACCAAGAACCGAGGCAGTAGTAGAAAAATGAGCTAGTTTTCCACTATACAACTCTAGTACAAAATTCATTAAGTTTCATGTAAAAATGTCCTTGATGAAACAGTAAAAATTATTTCTTAAATCCTAGCCAATGCATAGATATTGTTTTAATATTCAGTGTGATGAAATGGGAAGTATGCATCAAGCACTGCTGCTACATACCAAAGAGCGACAGCTGTGTTCAGGGAAAGCAGATGTGCAACTGAAGTGCAAGCTATAGTAGCTGACTCGTGAAAACACCTTTTTAATTGAAAGTGGCTGACAAAACTATGGTTTTTATCAGTGCCAATAAATATTATCTATTGTTGTCCTTGAAGTAAATATCCGTGAAATATCCAACTCTGAATATTTAAACTTTCAAGCAAAAATTAGCATTATGGAAAACTTGTATTTGCTATCATGAACCTGACAGCTTCCTGGTATTTAGACTTTTCTGATGTGAGAACTGGTCATAATATCAACAAATGTGAATTCTGATGTCATGTAATAAAAATGTGTCAACTTTTGGAAGACCCGCATAACTAAGTAAACAAATATTTTCCAAATGCATGATGTTACAAAATCATGCATGGAAGGCACTAGAAGTCAACTGTAAGATAACAGAACAAGAAAAGTCCCTTCTTATGGTTTTACATTCCATATGTAGCTAATCTTTTAAGAAACTGCTACAATTAAACATAGTTACCATATGATCCCGCAATTCCACTTATAGGTATATTCTCAAGACAAAGGAAAATACATATCTACACAGGACATCCTTGTGAATGTTTACAGCAGCACTATTATTAATAGCCAAAAAAATGGAAACTCACCAAAGGTCCATCGACTGAATAATGGGTTAAAAAATGTGGCACACATCTATACAGTGAAATATTATTTGGCAATAAAAAGAAATAAAGCATCTAATAAAAATAAAACATAAAGGATTGATATTGACATTAGGTGAAATAAAAGGAGCTGGTAATAAATAACCACATATAATATGATTCTATGTATATGAAATGTCCAAAATTGATAAATCCAGAGAGAAAGTAAGTAGATTACTGGTTGCCTGGGCTGGGGGGGATGGGAGAATTGGGGGATCATGGCTAAAGGGATGCAGGGTTTCATTTTGGGGGTGATGAAAAAGTTCTAAAATTGTGGTGATGGCTGCACAACTCTGAATATATTAAGAACCACGGAGCTGCACACTTAAATGGGTTAATTGTATGGTATGTGTATTAGATCTAAAAAAAAAACCAAAAAAAAAAACTGTTAGAAAATATAGTCAGGGCATCTGGGTGGCTCAGTCACTAAGCGTCTGCCTTCGGCTCAGGTCATGATCCCGGGGTCCTGGGATCGAGCCCCGCATCAGGCTCCCTGCTCTGCAGGAAGCCTGTTTCTCCCTCTCCCACTCCCCCTACTTGTGTTCTCTCTCTCGCTGTGTCTGTCTCTGTCAAATAAATAAATAAAATCTATATTAAAAAAATATAGTCAATAAAGTAGATAAAAAGGGAGACTACCATATCTCAATTTTTATTATAACAAATTATTTATATATATTATTAATATATACATTATTATAACAGGCTAATACCAAGGAACAATACCCATAGTTATCTTAAAGGTTATTAAAATACTCTCCTTTCTGACTTCATATCTGTATTAGGCTGGATTTTTCTTCCTACATTTTAATCAAAATAACATATTAGAATACAGAAACAGATATCTGTCTTCCATTAAAGCAAACATTAAGGAGATTTATAAAAAAATCAAGACAATGACAGTAATCATTTTTGTTTTGGACAATATAATTTTCATAAAAATTGTTATTTTTAAGTAAGGGACAAATTGCTACAACAGCATAACACTAACCTCCAAATTCAAATTGGATACACAATAAACAATTTCTCACACTTTTCTCTGTATCATGTCTTCTCCCAACAGATACATTTAGGCTTTTTTTGTGTTATTTGACTGGAGAAGATGCCTAGATTTGTTTGAATTTGGTAGTTCACTGTTGGCTTTTTGAGTCAGTAAGACTAAGTCACTGGTCATTATCATCAAGTGAAAAGCAGGCAGAAATCATACTCCTATGCAGTATGTTAGGCAGAAAATTGTTCTCCTGAAGATGCCTACATCCTACGTTACATGGCAAAAGAGACTTTGCAGAAGTGATTGAGGTTACAGTCCTGAAATACAGAGGTTATGTTAGATTATCTGGGTGGGCCCAATCTAATCACAAGAGTCCTTTAAAAGCTAAGAATTGTTCTTTGCTGTGATTAGAGAGAAATGCAATGGTAAAAAGTCACAGAGATGCCATCTGTGAAGGACTCGACCAGCCATTGCACTGAAGGTGGAAGGAGAAGACCATGAACCAAGGGATGCAGGAGGCTTCTACAAAAGGCAGCAATGGAAAGCTGGTATAGTGCTCATGTCAGTTTTCATCCAAGACTGTGTGAAGGAGATTTATCAGAAAATTAATAAGAAATTTCAGCTTCAAGGCTTCTTGGCTTGCATAGGACATTTTACAAGATCCTGAGCCTTGGTTATTTTATATACGTAATTTCTATTCTTTTTAAAAAGGACCAATTTCAGATCCCAGAAAACGTAGATCCACTCCTGGAGAATGCTAAAAACAATATTAGAGGAATTTCCCCCACAGGGATACACCCAACTTCCACAGGTTCACAAATATCTTCTGAGACGATGGGAGGGGGAATATCAGAATTTATATGAATATGGTTCCACGAGGAGAGAGAAGCCTCAGAAAAAAATGAGAAAAATGAAAAGTCAACGTCAGAAAATATTTTAAGAGTACTAAAATTAATGACTGCAAAAAAAAAAAACCTCTATTAAATCACTGGGAGGAAATCACCTAAGCACAAAAGACATTTATGGAATGATTATATCCAGAATTAGAGTTATCTATACAACAAAGGGGGGTTTAGGCTCATCTCTTCCCAAATGGTTCAAATTTCAGAACAGATAAAAGATACTTTTGGGTCACTTCTAGTCACATTACAGAGAAATTGAGATTTGTCATTAGCTACCAATAAATAAGTAAATTAGAAACTCACTTGCTGTAAGGGTTACTTTTTCTTAACTATCTGGTTGTGTCAACTCATCTCAAGTCAACAAACAAGTATTTATTTCTTGGACAGCAGCATGGATTACCACTGGAGGTCAGTCTTGGGCTTTCCCTCAGGTCATCAAAAATACCAGTAAAAGACTAGAAAGGGAGGTGAAAGCCAAATCTTAATCTTTCATTTTGTAGGTGAAGATACTAGAGCTCTGAGAGACTAAGGAAATGCCTGGCATATAAGGGATTAACTACAGTTGTAAATGATACTATTAATATAAGTTAATACAATTTTTGAATGTGAAAAGCATTTATTCTGTTTATAATATGTATCCTATATCCTAAATGAAGAATAGAAAACTGTCTTGTATAGAACAATTCAAAACGATTTATGTAGATACTACCCCTCAACCTAACATCAGACAAATCCAAATTAAATGAAATTCTAAAAAATACCTGACCAGTACTCCTCAAAACTGTTAAGATCAACAAAAGCAAGGAAAATATGAGAAAGTATCAAAGTCTAGAGGAACCTATGAAGACGTAACAATAAATGTAACATGGTATCATTAATGAGATCTTGGAACAGAAAAGAACAGTCATAGAATTTTCTTAGAAAAACTGAGGACACCTGAATAAAGCATAGACTTTAGTTAATAATTATACCAATATTAGTTCATGAGTTGTGACAAAGGTCCCATACATAATAATGCAGGATGTTAAAAACGGAAAACTGGATGCAGTGTATTTGAGAACTCTCTATACTATTTTTGCAACTTCTCTGTAAACCTAAAGCTATTCTAAAATGAGAAATGTATTTTAAAAGATCTACACATTCTAAAAATCAGCAAACCTTTCAAGTAAATTTATTAGTATCTGAATCTTCCTCTTCTTTGATCTGCCAGGAAGTTAAGAGTCAAATCTGAGGTTCAGGCCTTGTGGCCTGAAATTGTGTTGAGTTTTTGTTCCTTTGGCCTTAATTTTTAGCAATCTTTATATTTTACCATTATTTGTATGCATCTCTGTAGATTCCAATCTATATTTACTAGATAAAAATGTTTAAGTAAAATAAGCAGCTTTCTGCCTTCCATCTCCGAGCCCCATACCATTCCTTAACAGATATCTTTCTTCTTTCTGGAGTAAAAAATAATCAAACGGGCATCTCCTCACTTCCCTACTACTAAACTCTTGAATCTATTTACATCTACTTACATCTGTGACTATGCTCTCTTTCTCCTCTTTTGTTCTATGAGAAGAGGTATACTTCTTCCTAACATCAACCCTTCTGCATTTGTAGGAAATTATTTTCTCATTATTTTAGGAATGGTACACTACTGATTTCTCCTTCTCATCCCAATATATGTCAGCCTCCCTTGTAACTGAATCCTTCCCACTGACATTTATACATCCTTGTCTTTTCCATATTTAGAAATAAAAGCAATCAACAACTAAGTAATAACCATTTTTTGAGTCTTTAAAAGAAAAATAGTCCACTCCAACATTTTTATTTGGAGGCATAAATGAAATACAGAGCTAGTCAAGAATTCAAGAAGGTACAAAATGCAGGGGAATCCCAATCTGTGGCCTCTGAATTTAGGACTAACTGATGCCTATAAGTAAACATGTAGCTGAAGACTCATTGCTCTTTGTCCTCTAATTGAAAACAGCTGAAGAAAGGATAATCTAGAGCACTATCTTTCCAATAACATATGCACTGAGATGAACCATTTATCATATTTTTACTCTGAAAGGAGAGTAATGAATTAGTTATGACATATTTTCCCAGGGCTTTCCTCCTTTTATACACCTTTTTAAGCAAATGCAGAGATTGCCCATTACTGGTTTTCTTCTTCTTCTTCCCTACATCAGTGCTTCAATTCAGGCTCTCATCACCTGGATTACTGCTAGAGTGTCCAGTGATCTCCTTACTGAATCCATCTGTCACTATTCCAAATGTGAACTTGATTATGTCATGCTCTTGTTTTAGATCCTTCAATGGCTTACCATTGCAATACAATAAAAGGTTAATTTTATATAAGAACAGTTAAGGTCTTCCATAAACTAGATTTTGCTTAATTCTCCCTGTAAACACCCACATACAGAGCAGTTAGGTCACTGAACTACCTCTCACAGCTCCTCTAACCAATACATTCTCAGAGGAGGGGGTGGGGCAAGTGGCTGGGCTTGGACACTTATTTAGCTATATAACCTTGGGCAAATGATGTGACTCTCTTGAGACTCAGTTTCCATAGTTGTACAGTCTGAGACAACGCCCCCAGTTCAGAGGGTTATTGTTAGGACTAAAGGAGTTAAGCTATATAAAACACTTAGACCATCTGGCACATAGCGAGTACCTGATAAATGGTGCTGGTGTTACGGATTCTGGGCAGCCACCTCAGTAATAGACATTCTGACATTAATGGAAATCACTGTTGCCAGTGAGTGGACTTTGTGTCTTCCAAAGCTATGTTCCAAAGCTGAGTGGCCACATATTTTTTTTAAGCCAGGGTTATTAGGGTATAATTTATAAATAATAAAATTTACTCCTTAAAAAGATACTGTGGGTTGGGCTTTAACTAATGCATTCAGGTGTGTAATCACTACCACAATCACAATACAGAATATTTCCATCTCCCCAGTGTTCTTTTGTGTCTTCCAAATGTGCAATACTAAATGGGCCAAGTTTTAGAAAGGAAGGTGGGAAGGCATCTATAGCACATTTGTTGAAGTCCAGGAATCTTAAAAAGTATAGAAGGAAGATTATTGGGTTTAGGCTTTGGTGTTTATTTTATATACCTCTATACCCTGCGAGAAGATTTTTAGTCATTTGCTACAGAAAACCTTTGATGAAGAGCCAAAGTTTTAGAAATAAGCAATTTAAAAATGTATGAAATCTTAGATGAGAATTATATACATTCCCATGGCTCTGATGTTAATATTTTTTAAAAGTTGGTTCTTTTATGTAATAGTAACTGAAATCCCAGAAGTTTGCTTGTTAGAACAAACTGTCATATTCTAACCCAGCAAACCACGGACCCTCAGTTATTTTGAACAGTTAGCTCATTTATCATATTTTTACTCAGAAAAGATAATAACAGATCAGTTATGAACTATTTTCCTAGAGTGTTTCTCCTTACATACAAATATTTTTGTAGGTCATGAGGAATAAGACAGCACTGGCAATACAAAAAAATATGAAAAATGAGCAGTTATTAAAGAGACAAGATTCAAGGTCAGAGGAAAGACCTATAACTTAGTATGAACAGGAAGAAATATGAACATAAAAGAACAGATGAGAAGGAATAGCAATCTTGAGAGGAGAGGAGCTAATTGAGGATGAAGATATAGCTCAGGGGGTTTTACCTGTTCGATCACCTTGACTGTAACATTATTTTTTGTAAAGTAACTTTATCATACTTCATAGACAGTTGGACATGGTGCTTTATGTAGTTCTTTATTTTTTAGATAGTTGTAGGCAAGCCAAATACAATAAATAATAGCAAAAAGTCTGCAGAAATAGAAACCTTACTTCAGTGGAGATATCCATTACTTTAAGAAATATTGAATAGTACACCAAAACAAATTATGTAATATATGGTGATTAACATAACAATTAAAATTTAAAAAAATAAATAAATAAAAAATTAATTATTCCAAAAAAAAAAGAAATATTGAAGAAACATGGACTAAGTACTGTATATTTTCTGATGGCTAAAGTAAATTTTTTTTTTTTGTAAATGAGATTTTCCTTAAAGAACATAATTTTTAGCTATCAAAGAGAGTGTCAGAACAGGTACCAAGCATGCACAGGATGGGTTACCAAGTAAGTCATTACCAGAGACTGAAAGGAAAGGGGATCTAAGGAAGTGGCTAAAACCAAGTGGTTAAGTGGAGGAGGAAGGAGAGAGGGCAAAGGAAGAAATGCTCAATTAATGTTATAACTGTCTACATTCTTCTTCAGGATATGGAATGTGTGGATCAAAGAACCCCACCTTCAGATTCCCAGTGATGCGGTTCTATTCTTTGCCCCTAAAAATATGGTTTTTGTTTTGCTATAAAAACTGTATTTATTCTAAAACACTGATTTGAAAATGAGCATGTGTTCCTCCTTATATACTTCTGTAAGTAGGCTTAATAAGATGATTACTTGCTAGCCAGGAATAACAGAGTAATTACTGCAGCCAAATGAACATAACCCAGGGCAATCACCACCTTCTCATCCTTCTGTTTAGTCAATTTTTAAAGTAGGTGCATTATTTTCTTTTCTTTTTTTAAGAATAATTGCAGCTCCTGGAAACAATGGGTGAAATATGTAGCCCACGTATATAACTCATATAATATATGCTACATATACAGCTGTTTCAAATCCTAACTGAAATAATCTGATCCTATATTAGAATACAATATATTTATTATAGTAGAATAGAGAAAAATGTAGCTATGGTATTTATGTTTGAACTACCAATATGTGAGGAAAACTGAGAGGTTCAGTCTAAAATGGATCTGATCTTAGAAGCACATCTGTTTAAGTTATTGTACAGTTAACCAACTTCAACTCCTCTCTATTGCTTACTTAAAACATTGCAGTCCAGTAGTCAAAGGCCTCCATAATATGTACCCAACCTTTCTCCATCAAACATACAGTTAATCACCAATATCTTCCAGTTCTTTTGATGTGTATATTGCATACATCTACCTCTTCTATCTCTATGAAACAAAATAGGAATTCCTATGAATTAAGGAATCCATTGATCAACTCATACTGCAAGCATTTATTCAGCATCAAATTGTACTGTATGCTCAGCACTTCCCTTAGGCTTTATCATCTCCAACTTAGAATACTGAAACAGTGTCTGTATCAGTGAGGCTTTTGTTTGTCCTGATGTAATAAAAAGCCATATAGTACTGGCTTAATTTGTGTTTATTTTCCTCACGTAACTTCAAGTCCAGTGCTGGCTGCAGTGGCTCCTGGAGTCACTTGCATCTCAGGATCGTTTTATGTATCCACTTGGCTATCCTTAGTGTGGTTTTTGTCCTCATGTTTGTCATTATGTTTTGCCTCATGGTCACAAGTAGCTGGTCACTTCCACTGTCATGATTCCAAGAAGGTGGAAAAGCAAGAAAGTGAAGACTTTCTCAGAAAGCTGTTGAACCCTTCCCTTTATGTCTCATTGGCTAGAGCTGTGCCAAAGGATGTCAGATGATGTCAAACTTTTTCTCTCCAACTTTCAGCTTCCCTTATTTCTGTGAGTTCAACTCCTTTCTCTCTCTCTCTTTTTCTTTTTAAAAACACAGACAGGTTTTCTTCATGTGATAGTGGTGAAGCAGAAGAGAGGAGGATGGTCAAAGTAAGCTCCAGTATGATAACATCTGGACTTAATGATCCACGGGAAAGAGAGTTTATTCTTCTCAGTGTATTCACAGAAAACACTGCCCTGGTCTGAATAGTGTGTCCATATCTGGGCCAATAACTGACAGGGGGACGGAGTACAATGATTAACTAAGGCCTGTGTCTCATGTCTACCCTGCAATGGGAATCCTTATCAAAACAACCTGCCTTGTTTAGCTAAAGGAAAGAAAGTTCTACTGTCAGATGAAGAGGGTTAGAAATACTGGGCAAGATAATACTTGTCCCCATAACAGCACTGAACAACTGGTAAGCCAACATTATTTCTGCCGTATTATATGGTATGTAACTTTAGGCTTTAGTTGACAGTATGTACAAAGTATTGAAGAGAGCCAAAACTGCTTTCTGAGGAGTATTCTAGATCTGGCCACCAGGTTATCCTAAAGTCTCTGCGGCCAATGCTGTCGGTTGTATCCCAATATATTCATTATCCCCTTCTTTCATAGTAAAATTATTTTAAGCATGGCACATGGTCATGTATTAGAAGTATTACATTTCTCAGCCTCCCTTGCAGCTAGGTGTGACCACATCACTTGACTTTGGGCTGATGGAAAGTGAACATATCTGATGTAGGCAACTTACTGTTTGTGTGTATATATAACTGTATATGACTGTGTATCTTGATCTAGCTCCAATTATTTATCATTGCCTATACTCCTCATGAAATATGTGAGCACTAGAACATGAAAGCAGAAATTTTATCTCTTTTGTTTAATGCTGTCACTCTAACATCCATTATAGTGTTTGATACCTACAAAAGGTTCAATGTTTACTGAGTAAATGAATAAGTCATTCTTCTCTGCCTATTCCATTCCAACTTCCCCATGAAGCTAGATCTCTGACCGCCTGGCCTAAAAGTCTTCTCCTCCCATTGTGAATCACTCCTATAACACTCATTTTCCATAGAGCATGTTTAATACTTTTCATTTACTGCTTTGAGTTCTTAGTTATCAATTCATTTATCTATGTTTTATGTCTCAACCAGATTATAAAATCCTACAGGTCGGGGACCACAGTGTACTTATTTTTCATACCTCTTTCAGTCTGTAGCCAGTATATCTGGTGTATGGAAAGCCCTCAATGAATACTGCTGAATACGACCAGGAAAGACAGTTTAAGAGAGCCTTAGGAAAACTTAATGCATCCACTGGATTTCTGGTCAAGAAATCTGTATGAGATAAACATAAGCATGGCTAGAAAATTAAAATTTTTATGGTTTTCTTGATGTTTAGCATGTAGCCTGAAGCAACTATGATGCACTTCTAAGCATAAGCTCGTTTATCAGGAGACAATTAGGCTATTTTTAATATGTACAAGGCCTAAGTAAAATTGCAACAGGTGTGATAGTTCAATGTACCTAAGAAGTCCTTCTCTTGGAGAGGATAGGCAATAAAATACTTAATAACTTTTCCAGGTCTAGATTGTAAGAAATTCAAGGTATTTCCTCACAGGCCCTCTTTTCCATTTAAGGCTCTGCTTGAATCCATATTTTATTGGTGCCTGTATTTATTGCTTGGTTACAAGTAGTCGATCCAGGTGCCTCTGAAGGGAAACAAATACTCAGCATAGCAACACCGATGGAAAGTCACCACATGCACATCATCCAAAATCCCCATCTCCTTTTTTAATACAGAAATATGTAACCTCTGACACGGGCTTTCTCATTCACACCTACAGCAAGACAGACAGAACACCAACATCCTCTCCCATACTGGTCTCAGTTCCCACTTTCAAACCCCACCTCTGCTCATCTGTGTTCTCACGGTATACTTTGCCTCTATTTCCCTCATCTTGCCTAATGTTCTACTCCAAAAAAACCCCCCTGTTACTACACCACCACTCAAAGTCCCTTCCCTCTTCTTTACTGTTAAGTTCCTAGTTCTAATTATTCCTAGCAATCCTTAAGCTGGTCAAGTATGCCTTGCAAGAATTTTTCATCATTGACTAAAAAATAAGAATTTCCATTCCTAAATGAAGAATAACTCCAGAGATTATTTCCAGGCTAAAACAGTAATACTGCCACCAAGAAAACAACTTCCATCACTAGTCCATAGGGCACATACTCAATCACAGTACATAGAAAAAAAGTCCAATATATTATATTGTCTTATAGCAAACTGTAAAAACACCCAAGCAAACTATGTTAGACATATATATTAGTTATTGATAAAAATACCACTGTATTATAAAAATAAACTAACCATTTCAAGTTAAGAGACTAGTTTTAGTAACTTATCTATACTGCTTATGGTTTCACAGATTTCGGATAGACTACTCAACTTTTATCTCAGCTTAAAGCAGTCTAATACGTTAAAATTTCAAGCAAATTTTCTTCATGCTGTATTTTTTGTATGACAGCAACTGAAATAAAATGATATAAAGGTAGGATTTCTTGTTGGCTTTGTTTTTGAATAATTCTTTATAATGTCCCGTATACTAACAGCTTTAGGAAAACTTATGATTTTTTTTGGTTTCCTTTTATCATATGAAAATGGCCTGCATTATTCATCCATAAACAGACTTGCACAAATTAAAAAATTCTTTAGTTCTCTGTTTATTCACATTCTCTTTCAAAAATTTCCTGACATTTACTGGTACATGTTACTAAACCATCTCTCTTGTTAATTCTTAACTGCATGAATGTCATGATTATATTACTAATAACCACTTTTATATAATTGGGCCTTTATGAGACCAAGATTATCTTGCAAGAAGGCAAAGAATCCTCTAAAGGGTAAACCAACTGTGTAAATCACCACAGCCCTACCCAGAAATCAAGAATGAATAGTGGAGCTCTATTTTCAGAAAACAGTTTGAATTGTACATTTGGATTTGACTATGAAGTTATCTAGGAGGTTGACTCTGACTTCATGTAATGGCAGAAAACTAGGATGTAAGAAATCCAAATAACATTCCTGTTGTTCTAGTGTTAAAGAACCAATTGTTGTCATAGAGATGAATTATAGAATGGAGTATGAAAGGACATGTAATTTGTAAATATGAAATGCACTTTGGGTTTTTGAATATTAAGTGTTTCTTTCTCTTATATTCTTTCTTGGCCTATCATATGTATGGAGAAACAATAATTTAAAATAAGAGAAATATTCTGGGAGCCAGCAATCATGAAAGTCATAGCACTCGAAGGGGACAAATAAAAATCAAAGAATACAAATATAGGCCGATTGATCCAGTGGCCTGACCCTATCTAGAGTACATTTTTCAGAGTGAAAACATTGGAAAAGTTTTGATCAACATGAGAAGCAATTTGCCTAAACTATCAGCTGGTCATTTTATTGCCTGAAGTGCTTCTCCTTAACTATGTACTTAAAAGTTTGTGTATTAGCTGTCCATACAATCAAAATTAATATAAAATCTTGGTTTTAGCAATAATCCTTCGGTTGTTCCACTGTTTTTCAGTTCTATTTCCAAAACTTTGTCCATCTTTCTTCCCCTTTGTTTATAGTGTAAATGTTTCCTCTACTAACAAAAGTCATCCACCACATTCTTGAATAACTTTTTAAAATTTATCTTTCAAATAAAACTTTGTCAAAGATTGTCTGGAAATATCATCACCATCCAAAACAAGCAGAAGAAAAGCAATAGTAAGAATTAGAGCGAAAATCTGTAAAAGCCTCTAGTTAGGCTAACTAGAAAAAGGGAGAAAGGAATCAAATGACCAATATCAGACCTGAAAGAGGGGACATCACTACAGATCCTATGGAATTTAAAGATAATAGACGAATATTATGAACAAGTCCATGCCCACACATTTGATAACCATTTCAAGAAAATGGACCAATTTCTTGAAAAACAATCAGATAAAACTCATACAAGAAGAGAGGATCTGAATAGGCCTATATCTATTAAAGAAACTGAAGCAATAATTAATAACCTTCCAAAAAAAGAAAGCATCAGGCTTAGATGGGTTCACTGATGATTTCTAGCATCATATAAGGAAGAAATTATACCAATTCTCTACAGTCTCTTTCAGAGGCCAGAAACAGAAAAAATATTTTCTAACTCAACCTATGGGGCCAGTATTGCCCTAATACCAAAACCAGAAAAAGACATTATAAGAAAAGGAAACTACAGACTAATATCTCTTTTGAACAAAAACACAAAAATCTTCAACAAAATACTAGCAAATATAATCCAACAATGTATAAAAAGAATTATATACTACACTAAGTGGGATTTATACTACACTAAGTGTAGAATTATATACTACACTAAGCAAGGCTTGTTTAACATTTAAAACTCAATGTAATCCATCACATCAACAAACTTAAAATGAAAAATCACATGATCATATGAATGGATGCATGAAAAGCATCTGACAAAATCCAAACTCATTCATGATAAAAGCTCTCAGTAAACTAGGAATAGACAGAAATGTCCTCAACTTGATAAACATTATCTACAAAAAACCTGCAGTGAGAAACTGAAACTTTCTCACTAAGATCAGATAGAAGGCAAGGATATCCTTTCTCATCACTATTTTTCAACATACTGGAAGTCCTTGCTAGTACAACAAGGCAAGAAAAGGAAATAAAATTATTACAGATTGGGACAGAAGAACTGTCTCTGTTTACAGATGGCAGGCCTGTCCATGTAGAAAATCTGAAAGAATCAACATGAAAACTCTTCAAATGAATAGGTGATTATAGCAAGGTTGCAGGATATAAGGTTAATATGCAAAAGTCAATTACATTACATTTCTATATACTAACAATGAACAAGTGGAATTTTAAATTAAAAGCACAATAGCATTTATATTAGCATATAAAAAATGAAATATTTAGGTATAAATCTAACAAAATATATATAAGATCTATATAAGGAAAACTTAAAACTCTGATGAATGAAATTGAAGAACTAAATAAGTGGAGAGATATTCCATGTTCATGGATAAGAAGATTTGGTATTGTCAAGATGTCATTTCTCAACTTAATCTATAGATTCAGTGTATCCCATCAAAATTCCAGGAAGTTATTTAATGGCTATTGGCAAACTGATTCTTAAGTGTTCAGAGTCAAAAGAGCCAGAATAGCTTATACAATAATTAAAGAGAAGAACAAAAATGGAGGACTAACACTGCTATACCTTAAGACTTACTATAAAGCTACAGTAAACTGAGGGTTCTAGAGGGGAGGGGGGTGGGGGGATGGGTTAGTCTGGTGACAGGTGTTAAAGAGGGCACGTATTGCATGGAGCACTGGGTGTTATATGCAAACAATGAATCATGGAACACTGCATCAAAAACTAATGATGTAATGTATGGTGATTAACATAACATAATAAAAAAATTTTAAAAAAAGCTACAGTAATCAAGATAGTGTGGTATTGGTGAAAGAATGGACAAATAGGTCAATGGAACACAACAGACAGCCCAGAAATAGATCCTCATGAATACAGTCAAATGATCTTTGACAAACGAGAAAAAGGAATAGAATGGAGCAAAGACAGTCTCTTCAACAAATGGTGCTAGAACTAGACATTTACATGCAAAAAAATGAATTTGCATACAGACCTAACCCCCTTCAGAAAAATGAACTCAAAATGGACCACAGACTTAAATGTGAAACACACAGAATAAAACTCTTAGAAGAGAACATAAGAGAAAACCTAGATGATTTTGGGTACGGTGATGCCTTTTTAGATACAACACCAAAGACATGATCCATGAAAAAAATAATTCAAATTAAAAACTTCTGCTCTGTGAAAGACAGTATCAAGGGAATTAGAAAACAAGCCAGAGACTAGGAGAAAATATTTGCAAAAGACACATCTGATAAAGCACTGTTATCCAAAATATACAAAGAAACCCTTAAAACTCAGAAGAAAACAACCCAATTAAAAAATGAGGCAAAGACTTTTTACAGACACCTCACCAAAGAAGCTATGCAGATGGAAATAAACATATACATAGGAAAAGATGCTCCACTTCATTTATCATCAGGGAGATGCATTTTAAAACAATAAGAGATACCATTACACACCTAATAGAATGCCCAAAATCTAGACCACTGAAAACACCAAATGCTGGTGAGGTTGTGGAGCAAAACGAACTCTCTCCTTCAGTGCTGGTGGGAATGCAAAATGGTACAAGCTACTTTGAAAGAGAGTTTGGTGGTTTCTTACAAAACTAAACATATTCCGACCATATGATCCCCAATCACACTCCTTTGTATCTACCCAAAGGAGTTGAAAAGTTCCGTCCACACAAAAGTCTGCAGATGAATGTTAATAGTAGCTTTATTCCTAATTGCCAAAAGTAGGTAGGTAAGAGTTAACAACAAATTTGCTAAGTTGTATAAATTCCTAAAACATATCAGAAATCTATGAATTAGATTTCACTGATATGAGAGATTCATAAACTTGGCACAAATAATATAGTAAAGTAAAATACTGTTTCCAACCCAATTTGCTTCAAGGACTTCATCGAAAATGCCATGGGAAAATATTTTTTTGTTCTATTCATTTTCAGGTCATGTAATTACATCCTTATGGATCGTCTAATGTATATTAGAAAAAAGTTGATATTTTAGAGACTGCATAGCTCTATAACCCTTTTAAAAAAGATACTGAGCAAAGGGTGCCTGGATGGCTCAGTCAGTTAACTTTTGATTTCGGCTCCGGTCATGATCTAGGCTTATGAGATCAAGCCCCACGCTGGGCTCCATGCTGGGAGAGGAGGCTGCTTAAAATTCTCTCTTTCCCTCTCCCTTTGCCCTGCCACCACCCAAAAAAACCCCAAAACAAACAAACAAAAACCACAAGAAAAAGAGATACTGAGCAAACAGAAATCATGGGTGGTAAAAGATGTCAGTTAGAGAATCTTCATTTATTAAAGTTAAAAGCTTTATCATTTTAAAATAATTTTTTAAAAATAAGACTGAGAGACTAATGTAATAGTTATAATCCACAAACTGTGGTAGAATGCAAAGAGCACTGACTTGAAAGACTTATATTAAAATTTCAGTTCCACCATTTTTTAGCTATGTATGAATGATTTCACACAGGTCACTTACCATCTCTGAGCCCCAAGATCCCAATATGTAAAATGATAATGATGCCCATATCAACCTCACAAGGTGGCTGTGATAACACGCTCAAAGATACAATGAGTTAACTTACATGAAAGTGCCGGGCACACTAACTAGCATAAAGTAGCTCTCAGAAAATACCTCTTCCTTTCCTTCTTAATAAATAGAACTCAGGGTCTTCTGTATAACTCTTGACAAAAATAAAACCAATGTCTTTTTCATAGATGAATGGTTTCTTCACTTGAGCTTTTATAGGAGGTATACTTTAAGTATAGATAGGATTATAGAAGTATGGAAACAAAAAGCAAAGAAAACATATCTTGAGAAGCATCTAATAAGCAGCTTTCTTTGTTTCACGCTGACATGCTTTGTGGTTACAATGCAGGCTTCCAATGAACACCGGATCAAAATTAAAATTCTAGGCAGGCGTTCAACTTTTATGATTGCGTCCATTCTTCACTGAGCGTGGGAAACGAATGCTTTAGAAGTTATTTATTGAAGATATTCCCATAGTACTATTACAAAGTTCACTTCCAAAAGAGGTCCTATCCCTGTAATGTATCTGAGTAAGTGAAAGCTATACCAGGTTTCTTGTGTTGTACTTTAAAAATTGCAGAATACTAAAACCATATTTTTAAGAGGCTCTTCTGAGGCTAGGCCACAGCAATTTTGCAAAGGTCCATGACAGGAAAAGAGACTAAACAAATTTCAAAAATAAAGAACACTGATCTAAAATAATTTATGACTATATTTTGAATAAAATTAAATATAGAATAATTAGCGGAAAGCATTTATTTATTTATTTAAGATTTTATTTATTTATTTGAGAGAGAGTGTGAGAGAGAGAGCGCACATGAGAGGGGGAAGGGTCAGAGGGAGAAGCAGACTCCCCGCTGAGCAGGGAGCCCGATGTGGGACTCGATCCAGGGACTCCAGGATCATGACCTGAGCCGAAGGCAGTCGCTTAACCAACTGAGCCACCCAGGTGCCCAGCAGAAAGCAATTAATTATACTTTTCCTATTATGAATGTAAAGTTGGAGAAATGCAGTAAGACTAATCAAAATCAGGTAACAGTTACCTCTGTGGCCTTGCTTGATGGTTCCAGTCCAATCATATTTGCTACTATTAACTGATGTAAGAGTTGAACTTGAGCCACACTTAGGAAGAAGTCCAGGTTTGTGGTTATATTCACTTCCAAGGAATGGCCACACACTAAAATCTCCTGAAGGAAAAAAAAAAGTTGAATACAGATAGAGATGCATGACAGCCATTAGATGATAATTTATCATTCTTACTTATTTGACCTTTACCATGTTGATGAATTCTCCTGGTACTCAAGTTCATATGTTAATAAGAAGAGCAGAAATGGAGAGCACAGCCACTCAACATAGTTTAATGGATTAATTTAATAGACATTTATGAGGTCCTGCTGTGCTCTGGGCCATGCGCTAGTTGCAGGGAAACAAACTAACAACACAAACACTAATTTTTTTACCATTTCATATACATTTGGCTTTTTCATACCCCAAACTACTAACATCATTTCCATATGTAAGTGATGATGTAATTCTTTAGCATAATCCTGTTCATTCATTCAAACCAACAAATATTTACTGAGCATCTCCTAAATAACATGCACTATACTCAGCTGCTAGGGATAGCACAAAGAATGGCAAACTGCTCTTGAGGAGATTACAATCTAGTTGGGCAGACAGATGTAAACAGGCAATTGTAGGCAAGAAATTACAATCACAAGTGGTATGGTTTGAGTATTCTCCAAAGTATACACTCCAAATGATTTATAACAAAATAGTGCTGAAGCCAAAGATAGCTAGACTAATTAATTTCACTTCTTCAAGCTGCTAAAATCTTGGCTGCATTAGGTAGATGTCCACTACTTAACTGATGCTGTTCTGCATAACTTGAGTCACTTCAACATTCATCATTGGAAACCCATTCAGGGAAGGAAAGAAAAAAACAGACCCGAAGTTTCACTTAATAAGCAGAAGTTCTGTCTCCTGTCATGAAGAGAATGTGGACAATGTTCGAATGTTTGGAAATATCCAAAGAACCTTCTCCTTACTGTGTCATCTAAGGGAATGGATTTAAGGAGACTTACAATGGGTCCAAATGCAAACTACACAGCGGAGAATAGATTTTAGTACAGCCATAAAGAATAGTATGTTGGAAATGAATATTCCTTTTGCTTTTTGGGTTAAATATCCTTTCCCCCAACAAGTTCCCTGTATTTACTTATTATAGTTAGAATTCTTATTCCTCACGCACATGTGTGCTCTCTTCCTCTCTGACATAAATAAATCTTTAAAAAAATTATAAAAAGAGGATAGAAGCAGTTAATAGGATTGTTATGAGGATTAAATGAGTAACTACATGAAAAGCAGTAACAGTACTAGAAAGTATTAATTTTTAGTTATAACATTAATAAGCAATTTGACATCCTGTGAGCTAAAACTAAGAAAATCCCTAACTTACAAAGAGAAGCTACTCCATATACTCTATATAGACTCCATTATATAGACTAAAATGAAACCTAAATTAAACTCTCACCTCAGTGTGCATATTTTCTGGAGAAATTATTTTGGTGAAAATGATAGCAGGTGCTCCAGTTATTCGGACAGAAAAATCCGTTAAAATGGGAGTCAAAATTGCTCTTCTTTCTTGATGTCGCCGTATGCTAAAAGATAAAGTAAAAAATTATTAACCATTTCATTTCTTTCAAGGATTTTTTTTCATTAAATTTGTACCAGTGTTCACTACAAACAAGTATGACAAAACTACATTATTATTTTGAGTGCCTATTTGTACAATTTATAGTCATAGTTTTACAACTTCAAATTCTTAACTTCAGATTAATAAAAGATAGCATAAAATTACTGAGAAATCCAGACACAGTTAATTTCATATTACTCACATCCTCTCAACAAATTACTTGGCTTTTAATTCCTTTTGTTCTTACAAATAGTTTAATCTTTTGTTACCAATAATGTGACCTTCCTATTGTGGGATAATTTTTAATTTCTTATTTTTATTATTTCTGACCTAGTTGACAACTGCAGTCTTTCCAATCTCATTAGGTTCACTAGTATATCCTCTTAATCTATGAACGACCTCCTTTTTTTAAGCTCTAAGAATTGTCTCAATTCGTGGATTATTATTACACATACAGTTCACGAAATAGCTTTTGTGACTTTGATACTGAACGCTTCTTCACAACAATCATGTATGTGAAGTAAAATCCACTACTAGGCCCGTATTACTTACAAGGAAATGAGGATCAGGGGCTAGGTTAAGGCCACCTAAAGGGAACAAAGGTTGCACTGTTGGGTCTGATAGCAGAATAGCATTTGGCCTCTATTTTAATTCTTCCTTATACATTCTCGCCTTTGATCAGTTATTTAGCACAATATTTCTACTTTACATTCAAAATTGCTAAATGCTAATAATTTCAAAGGAAGTACTGCATACCTGGTAGAAGATAAAACTGGAAAACATTGTTGAGAAACTAAAGCTTGTGCTAGTACAGTTCTTCAAGTCTACTATCCATATTCTAAGTTTTCATTTTATGAAATAATATAGTTCTATGTTTTACTAGCAAGCTGTACCTAAAAATTCCGTGGAGCCATTAACTTAATATTCCTTATAAACATGTCTCTATTATTCACTTATAAAGTGATAAAGTTGAGACGAGAAAACTGGCCTAAATTATCTCATGAAAAAGCCCCGATGAAACTCAAGTCTTTCTACATCGTTTTCTTCCAGAGTAGTCTAGAAAGTACAAAGTACTAGTATCTTTTGTTCAAATTTGCAATGGGCAAAGCTTTACATGGTGTCTGCCAAAAAAGCAAATTGGATCATCTGGTTCTGTGACACATAAGTATTGGATTTCAAGAAAGTCAATTTTAAAGAATTAAGAGATCTGGTGAATGGAGGGTAACAGGAAGAAGTATTAAAATCTGTGAATACAGAGGAAAGGTTGTGATCCTGAGAGACACCATAATTATAGCTTAATAGCTCAAGTTCCATAAAATGGTCAATGTGAGAAAAATGTAACATCTGATGTGCTCTCATAGGGGAATGGTAAAATATATGATGTATTAAAAATACCTTAAAATGGAAAAGATGGCAGGAAACCAAATAAGAGCAAATATTAATGAAAACACCCAATGGAAAAAAAAGAGTATTTATACATATCATATTTTCCCCAATATGTGATGAATTAAATCAGTAACACAACATATGAAAGACCTATGACCTTAGAAATAAAAAAAAAACTTAAGTCAACAGTCCTATAAAACTGTGATTTTTCTAGTACATAATGTTAACTTTTCTTTTGTGTTATTTCTCTTAAGTCTTTGAGGTAATGATATATATTTTTTAAATCATTAAAAGTTTTTATTGACTGAAATACTTCAAAAGAAATAAATACTGAAAAAAATCACTACAATAATTAAATTCTGCCAGTATTTTACTAGATAAGAGCATAGGATTTAAAATTTAAAAATTTTCCAGAAATCATAAACAGACTCACTAAAATAAAATACATAATATATGGGTAAATAGCATTTAACATATAGCTCAAGAAAAAAAAAATCAATAGAGTATACATTTAAGAAAATTCCAGGAATGTACTAAAGTAAATTTTAAAATGGAAAATTTAAAAGGAAAGTTAAGAGACATGGAGGGGCAGGTCCAACATATTTGTGTTCCAAAAAGAGAGAAGAGAAAGCAAGGAAAAGGGACAGTATCAATGAGTTAATGGCTGAGAACTCGCCAGAACTGATGAAATGTAAGAACCCACAGATTCAAGAAGTATAATGAGTACTGGTTTAGATAAATACAATAAAATCCACAATCAAACATCTCTTGGTCAAAGAGCTGATCACCTACGACGAATGAAAGATAGTAAAACCAGCTAGAGGAAACAGGTGATCTGTAGCATGCTAAGACATATGATGTTAGGAGAGCTGTGGAAGAAATATTTCTCTGGTATACTAGAAAAATGATTTAACGTATTTCTACACTGTCCATAGAAACATGGAAATGGAACAGTGATTTGTACCTGTCAGCTAACATAGAGGATTAAACCCACAGAAATTTATAAAACCCTGTGTGAGGATATAAAAAAAATTGACAATCATAAAGTGCTAAACAAATAAGAGGAAAGTAATTCTATATGTTAACAAAAACTCTTCAGTTAATTTCTGGGAAGAGTAGATTATAAGTAAGGAAAAGTATAGTTCTCTGAAACTGTTGGTATGCAAGAAGGCATAGGTATGTGACACCTATACTCATGAAAATATATGTTTAGGAAGGCTCTGGTCATTTTTCCTGGGCTCTGCAAATTATGCTAAGGTTCTTCTGCCCATCTTCCACACATTTTGGAATGACACTGTGGGAAGTATTAAAGGAGTTTAAGAACACTATTTCAGAAAAAAATACATATTATGAAAGACTATACATACGTAGAAAAAATGGTACTAAGTTTTCCAAAATATTCCACTAAAAAGAATAAAAAGTGCTAGATGGTCTGTGTGTGCATTGAACGGTTTTTATTCAACATGGGACTTTCTTGGTATGGCTTTACAGCTGAGCTTCAGATAGAAGACACCTGACCAGAAGAAAAACTTAAGTCTTGTTCTGGTAACCCTCTTGCAGTGGTTATTCCTCAAAATAAAAAACAGTAATATTCATAGCCATTTATTATAAACAATCTAATTGGAAAACTGTTATAATTTTTTTGATTTTTAAAAAATTTTATTTTATTATATGTTAGATACCATATATTACATTAGTTTTTGATGTAGTGTTCCATGATTGTTTGCGAATAATACCCAGTGCTCCATGCAGTATGTGCCCTCTTTAATACCCATCACTGGGCTAACCACCCCACTCCTCTCCCCTCTAGAACCCTCAGTTTGTTTCTCAGAGTCCATAGTCTCTCATGGTTCATCCCCGCCTCCGATTTCCTCCCCTTCATTTTTCCCTTCCTACCATCTTCTTCTTCTTCTTTTTTTAACATATCGTGTATTATTTGTTTCAGAGGTACAGGTCTGTGATTCGTCAGTCTTACACAATTCACAGCGCTCACCATAGCACATACCCTCCACAATGTCTATCACCCAGCCACCCCATCCCTCCCACCCCTCACCACTCCAGCAACCCTCAGTTTGTTTCCTGAGATTAAGAATTCCTCATATCAGTGAGATCATATGATATACAATGGAATATTATGCAGCCATCAAAAAACACGAAATCTTGCCATTTGCTACGAGGTGGATGGAACTAGAGGGTATTATGCTAAATGAAATAAACTTATAATTTTATTAACTGTACTTATTTGTAGAGATTTCCTCTTATTTTTAGATAGAGGATTCTTATTTATTTTTAAAGTTTATTTATTTAAGCAATGTCTACACCCAACGTGGGGCTCAAACTCACATCCCCAAGATCAAGAGTCACACACTCTTTCCAACTAAGCCAGCCAGCTGCCTAGATAGAAGGTTCTTGAGAGTAATATGAATTCTTTATAATTTAAAAATAAAATATATAATTAAGAGTTTAAATCTATTTTGGTGTTTTGAGTTTCTTCCCAAGAGGAACACTATCCAGTGATCTAATGCAATTAAAATAAAATCCAAACTCCCTTTGACCTATAAAGCCATTCATAATTTATTCCCTTCCCTACCCTAAACTTTACTTATTCTTCTTTTCCTCTCGGCCTGGCATGATCCTTAAGTGTGCAAAACTGATTTCTACTCAAAGGTCCCTGCTCTGCCAGAACACTCTTGACACAAGCACTCCAGGAGTATTTGCATGGGTAACTCATTCTTGTCATTAGGTATTAGACTAGGCCTAATGTAAAGAAATTTCCCAGGGATGCTTATCCCATTATACTGCCATATTACTCGCACAGCATTTATCACTGTGTGAAATTTTGAGAACATGGACTGAGTTTCCACTATTATGCCAGGCCCCTCTGCTAGGTGCTGGAAATATAATGGTAAAGATGGATGTGTGCAGCTCAGTTTAGCAGAAAAAATAACTAAAAATAATCATAAGGTAGGATAAGTAAAATGATAAGGAAAAAACATGCATGTGTGGAAACCTCCAGTAGGGGACCTAATTAACTTATAAAGATATATAAAGTATCTGTGAATAATGCTACAAGAACTACAACCTGAAATGAGGATAATTTAAAGGTACATTTGAATAAAATGCTAGTAAAATTTATTTTGGCAAAATTAAATAATGTTGAGATAGTCTTATTCTCTAAACAAAACAAAGCAAGAAGAAATAAACAAAAATTATCCCACCCAAACAAACACACCAAAACTACGGCTAATATATTTGTGATGGAGTTCACAAGTATTACATTCATTTCAGTCTCTAAAAGAAGGTCTTATGGGTATAGCTGTATTGAAATATCAACTTAATTCAATTTTACAGAGATGTTCAATTGTTAACAGTTCTGGTTATAGTTTCCAGTTGTTTATATCTATAGTCTGGAACTCTTGCATCTAACTCTACTCGATAGCTCTTTTTTCAAGGAAAAATGTCAAAATAAAACTTCATGGAGGAGGGAGAAGTCAGGGGACTGCTTTGTTTCTCAAATTGAGTATATCAATGGGAATTTACCAAGGGAAAAACGGACAGGGGATTTATGTTATTTTATTTCATTTTTAAAGCTTTAATAACATGTATCAATGTACCAAGTGCAGTGCTCATAGAATAATACTGCATAATATATAAAAGTTATATGTTGTACATATACTTTTAAGTAAATGTTGACATATATTTGTTTGGATCCTTCTCTTAAAATGTTGAAGGAGGGAAACCTGGCTATTCAGGGCTTTGGACCAAGCAGGGCATTATTCTCTATATTTACATATATATGTATGTATTTATATATATATATATATATATACATATATATAAAACAATTATGATGTTAGGGGCTGTAAGAACTACAAATTAATTGACATTATAGGGGGTTTTAAAATTTTATGATATACTATTGTGATGACTATATTAAATTTAAATATTTTCTGATTTTTTGAGTCCCTATTGTCTGTCAGTAACTATGCTAGGAAACAAAGAAGACGACTGGCCAAGACAGATCTGTCCTTTTATCTCTATGCCAGCACCCCCTCAGCTTGCCAAGGACACCCTTAGCTGATATGTAAGGAAGAAAAACCATGGCCTTCTCCCCTCCACACACGTCCAAGCACTAATCACCATGCGAAAGGGCACCAGGGACTAGGTGTGTAACCTGCATATGGCAGACATCAGTACAGGTTATTTTAGTTCTCAGTACTTCATTTCCTCAGGTTATAAAATAAGCGCAGACACAGTAAAAATGGTTGCTAAGAGAAAAAGAAACAAAAGTGACTAACAATGAACTTTAGCCTAAGTATAAGGGGTCAGAATGCCAAGTATAAGAAAAGTAGTTGAATGAGAGGAAGCAAATCAGGGTTCTATACTTAGTTTTACTTTTAAGTGACATTGCACAAGGCAAGGAACCTCCTCAAACTTAGTTTCTTATGGTGGTTTTGTTCTGTAACAACTTGCAGGGTTTAGAGAGAAAATTGTATGAGATTTGGAGGCATGAGGGAACTAAATACTGGCCAATATTCTCTCAAGGCATGCTTTGTAAAACAGGGAAATTCCGACTCATTGGTGCCGGCAGGTTCCAACTTGTCTTTCCTCTTCTCGGGTTTTGCGACCAGCTCTTTTTCCTGACCACTGGCCCTGCTGACTATGCAGGCTCACCCCCTCCACAGAGGCACCAGCCTCCCATGGACTTCTCTCCCAGCCTCCAGTGGTCCTTCCAGTGGCTGGACATGCCTGTGACATGTCTCTGATCCATAGGCCCCTTTAGATCCTTACTTCACAGCTTCTTCCACAATTGAGCAAGGCCTTATTCCTAAAATAAATCCCTTATGCTCTAATACTTACAGTGGTTCTGCTGCCCTGACTGAATCCTAATGTATTCTCTCAACGGAAAAATTGAGGTTTTAGAAGGAAAAGATCCACAAATTTTAAAACGTGATCATTTTTATGCTTAACTTCCTTACTCCCTTCTCCCCCAACATACACACAGAAACACATTTTGATTAAAGACAAAAGCTGAGTAATGCACGCAGGAGGAATGAATGAAAACTATCATAAAGGCTGTTAATTAAAATTGGTCAAGGGGAGGGAGCAAATTATTCTTCACCGAATAGCTTTTTGTATCTTTTGAATTTTACCTGTAATGCCTATTGAAAAACAAAAATATAATCATATTAAAGTTCTGCTTATATTTCTATCAAGATTAATCGGCACTACTAGGCTACATCAGATCTAAAATCTCCTGTCTTCATTTGAATCAGTATCTCTCAGAAACATTAAGTCACTTGATCTACTAGTTCTACTTAATCACTTAATCATTCAATCTTTCCTTAATTCACTCAACTCTTTACTAAGTACCTGTTATGTGCCAAGCATAATATCATGTACTGGGGATTCAGAAGTGGATAGAACATGCCACATTTTCATACTCCTAGCCTGTGAATCTACTGCTTTCTTAGTTCAAAGTGCCCCCTCGCCTCTCCTGCCACTCAGATTCCGTGGAAACAAATTCAGAAGTTATATACTCTGAGATCTGAGGTAATCATTCATTTCTTTCTTTAAATTTTCTCCTTTGTACCTATGTCAATTTTAGATTTATTGTGTTATGTGTCTGTCATATCTGTTAGCCTGAGATGTCCTATGTACATGGAACACGTTTATCCTGATTTTGATGTGGCTCTTCCATAATCCTAAACATCCTATATTTATGTCTACCATAGTACTTTACTCCCTGGACTCTAAAAGTGTGTAATTAACTATTAATTTTTTAATTGGACACTGAGCTCTGTAAGGGACAGGAACATACGAGAAATTATTTCATTTTGTTTCTCTAGTGTAAAAAAGACATTCTATGGCATATAATTGATGTTCAAAAGTCTTAAATTGTGACAAGCATGCCAAAGCCATTCCAGGGGGGAATGAAGAGTCTGGGTGCTGAGACAAATGGTGCTGGGACAATTGTATATTCACATGCAAAAGAAGGAAGTTGGACTTTTACCTCATACCATATACAAAAATAAACAAAAACTCCTCAAAATGGAGCAACAATCTAGCTATAAGAGCTAAACCCATAAAACTCAGAATAAAGCATAAACACAAGTCACCAAAAAGAAAATACCTAGGAAAAAAAGTAACCAAGGAGGTTAAAGATCTGTACTCTGAAAACTATTGAACACCGATTAAAGAAACTGAAGATGATACAAATGAAAAGATAGTCCAGGCTCATGGACTGGAAATATTATTAAAATGTCCATACTACCCAAAGCAACCTACAGATTCAAGGCAATCCCTATCAAAGAACCAACAGCATTTTTCACAGAACTAGAACAAATAATAATAAAACTTGTATGGAACCACAAAAGACCCTCAGTAATCAAAGCAATCTTGAGAAAAATGAACAAGGCTGGAGGGATCACAATTCCAGATTTCAAGATATACTACAAAGCTGTAGTAATCAAAACAGTATGATGCCAGCACAAAACAGAGACATAGATCAATGAAGCAGAATAGAAAACCCAGAAATAAACCGATGCTTATATGGTCAATTAATCTATGAAAAAGGAGGCAAGAATATACAATGGTGTAAAAGGTAGTCTCTTCAATAAATGGTGCAGGGAAAACTGAAAAACAAAAGATTGACACTGGACTATCTTCTTATATCATACACAAAGATAAACTCAAAATGGATTAAAGACCTAAATGTGAGACCAAAAACCATAAAATCCTAGAAGAGAATACAGGCAATAGTATCTCCGATATTGGCCATAGAAGCATTTTTCTAGATATGTCTCCTTAGGCAGGGGAAATAAAAGCAAAACTAAACTACTGGGACTGCAGAGGCAGCTGGGTGGCTCAGTCAGTTAAGCGTGTGACTCCTGATTTTGGCTCAGGTCAAGATCTCAGGGTTGTGAGATGGAGCCCTAGACTGGGCTCTATGCTCAGCATGGAGTCTGCTTGAGATTCTCTCTCTCCCTCTGCCTCTCCCCTCAACTTGCCCATGTGCATGCACAGTCTCTCTCTCTCTCAAATAAATAATTAAATAAAAATTTTAAAAACAACAAAAAACTATTAGGACTACATAAACATAAAAAGATTTTGCACAGTGAAGGAAACCAACAAAACAAAAAGGCAACCTATTGAATGGGAGAAGATATGTTCAAATGATATATCTAATAAGGAATTAATATCCAAAATATATAAAGAACTTATTACACAAGTCAACACCAAAAAAAAACCCCCAAAACCCAAAAACCAAAACCCCAAAAATCCAATTAAAAAATGGGCAGAGGACCTGAAGACACTTTTCCAAAGAATACATACAGATAGCCAACAGACTCATGAAAAGATGCTCAACATCAGGGAAATGCAAATCAAAACTACAATGAGATATCACCTCACACCTGTCAGAATGGTTAAAATAAAAAGCACAAGGAATACAAGTATTGGTAAGGATGTCGAGAAAAAGGAACCCTTGTACACTGTTGGTGGGAATGTAAATTGGTACAGCCACTGTAGAAAACAGTATGGAGGTACCTCAAAAAATTAGAAATAGGAATACCATATGATCCAATAATTCCACTAATGGAACTGAAAATGAAAAGAAAATGAAACACTAATTTGAAAAGATATATGAACCTCTATATTTACCGCAGCATTATTTACAATAGGCAAGATATGGATACAACCTAAATGTTTACTGATAGATAAGTGAACAAGATGTGCTATGTGCCTATCACACAGACACACAGACACACAGACACACACACACACACACACACACACACACACACACACACACACACACACAGAGGAATATTATGCAGCCATAAAAAGGATGAAATCTTGCCATTTGTGACAACATGGATGAACCTAGAGGGTATTATGCTAAGTGAAATAAATCAGACTAAGAAAGACAGATTATCATATGACTTCACACACTTGTGGAATCTACAAAACAAAACAAACAAACACACAAAAAGCAGAATCAGGCCTATAAATACAGAGAACAAACTGATGGTTGCCAGGGGAAAGGGGGTGATGTGGATAGACAAAATGGGTGAAGGGGAGTGGGAGGTACAGATACATTTCATTCAGTTATAAATCATGGGAATAAAAGGCACGGCACAGGTAATGTAGACAATGGTATTGTACTAGTATTGTGTGGTGACAGATAGTAGCTACATTTGTGGTGAGCACTGCATAACATACAGAAAAGCGGAATCACTATGTTGCACATCTGAAGCTAGTATTACCTTGTGTGTCAACTACAGGAAATGAAAAAAAAATTAAAAACACAGGCATAAATCTTCACGACGTTGGATCTAGCAATGGATTCTCAGATTATAAAACTTATGCAAAGATTATTATCAAGAAATGAAAAGATCATTTATAAATTATGTATCAGATAAGGGTATAGCGTTTAGAATAAAGAACTCCTACAAATCATCAACAAAAAAACAATTCAATTTAAAAATGGGCAAAAGGCTTGAGTAAACACTTAAGATATAAAAATGGCCAAAAAGCACATGAAGGGCTCAACATCATTAATCATTATGGAAATGCAAATCAAAACCATACCCAATAGGATGGTTACAGTTTAAAAAAAAAAGGAAAATAAGTGTTGGTGAGAATGTGGTGAGATTGGAACCCTTGAGCATTGCTGGTGGGAATGTAAAACGGTTCAGCCGCTGTGGAAAATAGTTTGGCAGCTCCCCAGAAGTTAAATATAGAATTACCATATGACCATGAAATTCTACTCTTAGATATATATCCCTAATACCTGAAAACAGGTACTGAAACAGGTACTTGTACACAAATGTCCACAGCAATATTATTCATAGTAGCTAAAAAGTAGAAACAGCCCAAATATCCATCAAAAGATGAATGCATAAACTGTGGTATTTACATACAGTGGAATATTATCCAACAGTAACTAAGAATGAGGTATTGACACACGCTACAATGTGGAAAAACCTCCAAAACATTGTGTTAAGTGAATGAGCCAGACACTAAAGGGCACATATTGTATGATTCCTTTTATATGATCTAGAATAGATAAATCCACAGAAACAGAAAGCAGATTGGCATTTGCCAGGGCCACGGGGAGGGAGAAGGATGTAGAAGAAAGTGCTTGCCGGGTAAGGAATTTTACTTTAGGGTGTAGAAAATGTTTCAGAATGAGACAGAGGTGGTAGTTATAGATAGGGGTGGTGGTTATACAATATTGTGAATCTACAAAATACCAATGAATTGTTTTTTTTTCTTTAAATGGTTAATTTTGTGTAATGTGAATTTCATCTCAGTTATTAAAACACACAGAAACACAAACGGTTTAAAGATTTTTTTATTTTCATTTTTATTTTTTTAAGATTTTATTTATTTATTTGACAGAGAGAGAGAGAGACAGGAGAGGGAACACAAGCAGGGGGAGTGGGAGAGGGAGAAGCAGGCTTCCCGCTGAGCAGAGAGCCCGACGTGGGGCCCGATCCCAGGACCCCGGGACCATGACCCGAGCCGAAGGCAGACGCTCAATGACTGAGCCACCCAGGTGCCCCCAAACTGTTTATTTGAATGAATTAAAGGAACAAATACGAGAGATACAGCTGAGTTAAGGCTAGATGCTCATAAAGTTTCCTAGGAAAATAAGGCCCATTTTCTTTGTTGATAGAATTTGTGGTTTTTAAGATGACCTATAAGGGCGCCTGGGTGGCTCAGTCAGTTAGCGTCTGCCTTCGGCTTGGGTCATGATCCCAGGGTCCTGGGATGGAGCCCCACAGTGGGCTCTCTGCTCAGTGAGGAATCTGTTTCTGCCTCTCCCTCTCCTTCTGTGCATGTGCAACGCTCTCTCTCTCTCTCTCACATAAATAAAATCTTAAAAAAAAAAAAAGATGACCTATAAATTATTTAAGCTGGAACTTCCTGAACCTGAAAACTGAATGAAGTGGAGGAAAGATGGAACCTGACCCTGACTCCTACCATGTGATGTTTACAGATCAGGACTGGTATAGTGCATGTAAGGTGTGCACCATATCCTCCATGTAGGACCAGCTGCTGGAAGTATTGCCTGCATCCCTCTCCTGAAATGTACCTTGGTCAGCAGTGGGAAATTTTTCACCCAAATTTACACTCCTATTCAGGAGCACATTCAATCACTTATCAATGAAAGGCTGTAACAATACATTTTTTTTTTTTTTTTTAATTTGAGAAAGCGAGAGCGCAAGTGGAGGGGTAGAACCTCCAGGAGACTCCCCGCTGAGCACGGAGCCAGACGCAGGGCTCAATCCCACCACCTCAAGGTCAGAATCTGAGCTGAGAACAAGAGTTGGACGCTTAATTGACTGAGCCACCCCAGCACCCCTGTACAATACATTTCACGGTATAAAAGTGCTTTGTGCTAGGGATAAATCAATGGACTGGATGGTGAAGATGGGTTCTCTGAACCAAGACAAAGTATATAGATAATGTTAAGAGCACAAACAAAGGGTATTAACCTGCTCTCATGGAGGCTCAGGGGAAGACTTCCTGGAAAACGTGAGGCTTCCTGAAGCTTGATGAATGATGGGAGTTAGGCAAGTGAAGGGGGGGGAATGGTTTAAGAGAGTTCCAGGCAGAGATCACATATCAAGGCCTAATAGCAAGTGACAAACCTCATTTTCAGGAAGCTGAAAGAAGCTCGTTATGAACAGAGTCACCAGGAAATTAGAAAAGAATGTGGGTACCTGAAGAAGAAGCTTATATAGAGTACAGACTACTATTCGGCATTTGGTTTTAGGCACATTATTTATCTTTGTTAGGCCTCAGTTTCCTCATGTAGAATTAGCTCATAGCATTACTGCAAAAATTAATTTAAATAAGTTAGGTAACGTGATAAATGTTATATAATCTATTATTAAAGTTGTTGCTATTATTAATGCCAAGACATAGATAAATATAGTTTTGGTGGTAAAATGGCAGAACCCCAAAGCAATGAGCATTGCAAAAGGCATAACGAAAGTCTACATACACATAATGTTTTAAAGAAATTCAATCAAATAAACCACCATGGTGTGTTATAAGCAACAGATGTTAGTAAATCTGACAAGCAAAAATTTTTTAAAAAAAGGAAGAAAAATGAAAAAATAAACACTTTTTAAAATCATAAAAACCTCTAGGTTTACAATATACAAAAGTATTTTTAATGCCTAGTAGCTTTGTTCTAGCAAACAATTCCACCTAACTCTGATGAGAAACCACGAGCAGCCTGGGTGAGATGGCAGTGGCTCTCTACAAATCTTATCGATCATACTCAGGATTAACTCCTTTAAAAGTGTTCTGTGAACATAGGTGCTCTAAGTTAAAGTGGACAAAAAAATAAAGGCAACCCAGAGCTTTCGTTACTCTTCTCCTCTTATCATCATAAACAGAGAGACTTAAAAAAAAAATAATCTGACCTTGAATACAATGGATTTCAAGGGAAAATGTGAATGTATCCTTAGTCTGAAGTGGAACCTTTCATCAGACAGCAAGCTTTAAAATAATGCTGACACAATCTTAAATTTGTAATCATTACAGTGTAACAGTTGGTAGGGCCAGCAGGTTTCCAAGGTAAATCATTAGTTACAATTATAAAATATATTTTATGTTGGTCATGAAGTGCAGAAGAGGTACCCCGACACTTAGGTTGGGCATGCTGAAGGCTGTATCCCCAACTGTTTTTCTGGCAATGAAATATTAGAAAGTGTAGAACATTTCTCAACAATTTCCTACCTGCTGGCCATATTCCACTCAAGGGCTGGGTTTTGAGAATTTCTTTCACTCTCTGTTAGCACCCCTCCTGTGCCACTTTCCTTCTCTGGTTTTAGTTGATCCCACTGTGCAGTACCAATATTGATAGACTGCAGGTCTATTTGGTACTGTCTATCTTCAATTTCTGATCCAGGGTCTCGAAGAATTCCCAAGTTCAAAGCTCTCCTGTAAAGGCAATGAAAAAACGTGAACAGATGCAATATTCTGTTTGTTTACTAACATAGTATCATTACCATTTTTCCCCCTTTGGATTACTGATGGATTCACTGGGTTAAGTCAAATCTCTAAGGCAGGTATTAGGAAATAACCATAAAGGATGACTTGAAAATGTACCCCAAACTTACCGTGTACAGTAAACTACCCTACATTGATTTTTTACATTGTTCCCAGCACTGTACTGTTTTTCTAAGTATTTTCACATACATGATTTCAGTCTTTGAGATGCTGTGAAGGCTATTTTTATCTCCATTTTTACTACAGAGAAAATAATTCAGAGAAGTTAAAAGACTTAGGCAAAGGTACTGAGGGAGTTTGTGACAAAACCACAACTTAGACCCAGCCTTTCTGACTCAAAACCCAGTCTTCTTTCCAATGCTAATCAACCACCTTCTTCAGGCCTTTCAGTCTTGTGCGGAAAGAGAACAGAGCTTTGTCAATCTATTGCACTTCCCTACCTTTTGCTCTTGGTTCTTTATATAACCCAGTTGCCACGGAGACTGAACTGTTGAGAAGACTACACTGATGACTGACGGAGATACACAGTGAGGATTACTGGCCCAAACAGAGTTGAAACTTTGATCTTACTGGACCTAGTGCTAAGCAAGTAAATAAAATCATCAGTAGCATAAAGCTAAATTAAAGGAAGTAAATTGTTAAATTTTTCGTGAGGGTTTTAGAATGAAAATAGTGAAGCAATATGGTAGGAAGAAAAGAACCGGGTTTAGGGTTCAGAGGCCAGATAAACCTATGTTTGCATGAGTTTGGGAACGTTTTAGTTTTGTTGGTTCACAAATGCTTTAAAGTGAGTCATCAAAAGGAAAATAATATTAGGCCCCTATGAAAGTTTCAATGAACACAAAAATTTAAATAATATAGAGACTAAAAATAACTTTACTAGTACAAATGTTAAAAAAATCTACAACTGCACCTAAAAAATACAATTAATTACAACAACTGAACACTAATGAAATTAATTGGTGGGGGTGGGGTGGGGAGAAGGAAACATGGGTCCTGATCTGAAATCTACAGAAAGAGGGTAAGAGTCTGATTAAGACTATGCCGTGACTAAGTAAGTAGCGTGGGTCAGACCATACCCAGAGGCTGGTCAAATACTGATGGAAGGTGGGTAACTGCTGCAACTCAAGATGGCAGGCGTCTGGGCCAGCTGCTGGGGAATGGAGACAGCATCTACTGGGCCAGGCAAGGTAAGGGTTGAGGCTAATGAATTCAAGTGTAGAGAAGGAGTAGGGAAAGAACTGGAACTGAATAAGCAGGCAGCTCAGGAAGGGCAGTATCAGAGGGAATTATAATAGGGAACAGGGAAACAAACAGGCATTGGTCTAGAAACCACAGCAGGAGCCAGAGAAAGAAAATGGATGAATTGTCATTCCTAAAGTAAAAGCTCAACCTGTTTTTTTTCCCCCCCCCTTCTCTTTTCTAACTTAGAAGAATTGCAATCTAGGAATGGGCATGCAAAGAAAAATAGCCTAAAATTTTACTTGAACCAAATAATTACGTTAGAAATACAGCCCATAAAATGGGACATGAACCTTTTCAATCTGTCCTAATGAAGGCAAAAAAAAAAAAAAAAAAAAAAAAAAGAACTCATGAGGGTGATGGGAGGGAGTAACATTTAGAATATTCCCTTTTTGGTAGAATGCCCTCCTTTCATTTGAATATTGGTATAATTCTGCTTAAAGGCCCACCTCAGACTTAACTTTCTATGAAGACTTTTCTGACCAACCTTTCCCCAAACTCATCTCTCCCAAATCTGTGCTCCTGGGGTTTCGCTATACTAAAAGCACAATAACATCACAATGACTTGATATACCAATATACCATACATTTCTTGAAGTCAGGAACTAACTTTCCTATCAAGCTATCAGTAAATGCTATTTCAATTCACTGATTTGAACAGACACAAATTTTAACAAATCTCGAGTGGAGAACCTATATGTCCACAGCAGTAAGAAAACAGTTTTTAAACATCAAACTTTTGATTCAGATGCACAGAAATTCAGACATACAGCAAATATCTTGGGCAGTTAGTGCTCTAGCCTATTCCTTAGATTATTAATCCCCATATAAAAGTTACATTTCCTTATTTTAAACTAGCCAATGTTTTCTACATTTTAAATAAATTCCTTGGGCGCCTGGGTGGCTCAGGTCATGGTCCTGGAGTCCTGGGATTGAGTGCCGCATCGGGCTCCCTGCTCGGCGGGGAGTCTGCTTCTCCCTCTGACCCTCTTCCCTCTCGTGCTCTCTATCTCTCATTCTCTCTCTCTCAAATTAAAAAAAAAAAAAATCTTAAAAAAAAACATATTTTTAAGGTGAACTAAAATACTTTAAGAATGCTTAAAGAAAAAGTATGTTATGAAATACAGTCAGTGCCATAATAAAAGACAAAGTAACAGCCCAGCATTAACATTAGCCTATTTCCCTTGGCACACGGATGCTCTATCATCACAAGATTACAACCACAAAACACTGAATTTCATCAGAGTTTTTCATGTAGGCTTGAAATATCCCATATTTTTTTTTCTTGGTCTTAAATTGAGCTCTATTTCTCCTGTCTACCCCTGGAGAACATGACTTCCCACAGGTTCTTCTCCCGTATGCAAATGGTTTGTATCATGAGCAACAGCCAGATACTTCTAAGCATGCTAATTTTAAAATTCCAAACTTTTGGGGTGCCTGAGTGGCTCAACTGGTTAAGCGTCTGCCTCAGCTCAGGTCATGATCCCGGGGTCCCATATTGGGCTCCCTGCTCAGCGGGGAGCCTGCTTCTGCCTCTCCCTCTGCTGCTCCCCCTGCTTGTGTTCCCCCTCTCTGTCAAATTAATAAAATCTTTTAAAAAATAAAATAAAATTCCAAACTTTTTAAGAATCAGGGTTAGAGATTTTATATTCTCTCCTTTTGTTTGAAACTAAATATCTGTCATTTTAACCTGATTTGAAAGTTCAGGGAAATTTATAGTATTTGGGTATATAAGTCTAACTTAAAAGCTAACTGCAAAACCATTTAAATTTGAGTTGTAGAAAACAGGGTAAATGAAAGATTCAAGTGAACTTTACCCTCAGACTTTCCAATGATCATGAGCATGAAGAAATTATTTAACTTCTCTAGTTATTGAAATAACTAAAGCACAGAGATAAATAAAATATATGACTAGAAGTTAAACTATTCATAAAGAGGTCCATTATAAATTCTGTGACCATTTCTGAATAAATAGAATCTTAAATGGTTCTGAAAGAATAACATATCTTATCACCAACTAATCATAGACGGATAGGCACTAAGAATAAAACAAAGTCCACTTTTCTAATTATGAAAAACCGTAACGAAAAGTATAAAGATAAAAGTTTAGTATTTCCAGGGTCACCTGTTTCCAAAATACGGCATATCAGAAACCGTGAATGAATCTTCTGACTGAAACAACTAGAATGCTTGACAAAAATTTAAAGTATCTTTTTAAACACATCTTAGAGCTGGCACCAGAGAATGGAAGTGTCAAAGTACACCCCTGCCAACCTCCCCAAAGTGAAACCAGGAAAACTAATAAATAAGCACCTGCCAAAGCCAGCTTATGCTCTTAGGGTTTCTGGTGAATCCTGCAGACACGGATTTTCTGCTCTGATGACTGCACAGGAGATAAAGCTCAAGGCCCAACCAAGATGACAAATCAACTTCATTGTAGACTCTACATATAAAGCTGGGGTCACAGAGGGCTACATAAGCGATGAAAAGTGTGAATTAAAAACAGTCCTCCTAGAGAACCTCTCGTGATAGAACAGTTCTGGCTCTTGATTGCAATGGTGGTTACAAGAATCTGCATATGTGATAAAACTGCACAGAACTATACACACATAAACACAAAGGGGTACAGGGAGAACTGCTGAATCTGAATACAGCTGTGGATTGTACTGATGTCAATTTCCTGGTTTTGATACTGTGCTATAGTTATGCAGGAAGTTAGGCAAGACTTGAACTGACAAAACTCCTAGAAGAAAACATAGGGTGTAAGCTCTTTGGCATTAGTCTTGGCAATGATTTCCTGGATTTGACCCCCAATCAAAAGGCAACAAAAGCAAAAACAAATAAGTGGGAGTATATCAAACCAAAAAGCTTCTGCTCAGCAAAGAAAATTATCAACAAGATGAAAAGACAACCTGTGGGACAGGAGATAATTTTGCAAACCATGTGTCTGGTAAGGAGTTATATCCCAAATATACAAGGAACTCACACAGCTAAATAGCAAAACCATAAATAACCAATTTAAAGAGGGGCAAAGGATCTGAAATAAACATCTTTCCAAAGACATACAAATGGCCAACAGGTAGATGAAAAAGTGCTCAGTTTAGGGCACTGAAAATACTCTGTATGTTAATTATGGATACGTATCATATGTTATTCATCTGTCCAAATCTACAGAATGTATAACACCAAGAGTGAATCCTCATATAAACCGCGGACTCTGGGTGATTATGATGCATCGGTGTGGTTCCATCAATTGTAACTATGTACAACTCTGGTGGGTGGGGGATGTTAGTAAGGCTCAGAAATACTGAGCTAAACAAAGAGGGAGAATAAACTAAAAGAAATAGAGGGAAGGAAATAAGAACAGAAATCAATGAAATAAAAAAGACAGGGAAGGATCAACAAAGCCTAAAACAGAATAAACCTCTAAAGACAGAAGACCTAAGAGACTAAATTTGCAATTAAAAAAACCGACAACTATAATGCCTTAGAGGTTAAACAGATAAGAGGATATTAGAAAGATTTCTAGGAACAGAAATCTTGCCACTTACTGAGGAAAACAAATCTCTCCTCTAACTTATCACTGTCCCTAAACATAGTTCTTATCCTTTTCATCATGGGATTAATATAAAGGTTGCCCTCTCAATTTCTTCCACCAGATACAATGCTACTTCTCCTTTTGTAATTCTTTTTCTATGTAAAAATGACTACTTTAAAACTATATCCTGACAGTTAAAACTACTGGTAATGTAATAACTAGTGAAAAGCAACCAAGTGCTTCCTTATTCCATACCTTACTCAAGACTGTCAAAACTCTATCTTCCTATCTCAATGGCCAATAAGCAAACTTGCATTCATTCATTCAAAGAATATTTAATGAGCACTGCATGCTAGACTCTATGACAGACCTTAGGAATATTGGGTCCCTCTGTGGTCCCTGGCCTAATACAGTTTATAGTCTAGTTGGGGCTTTACAGGCAATTGCAAAAACAGTTAATGCTATAACAGGTTAGGTATAGAATACAATTGGAAGCACACAAATGGGACCCCTGACCCAGACCTAGGGGGCCCAGAAAAAAGGAAGCAACATTTAAAGGAGTTCAGAAAAGCCCAATCTCATTTCATATAATACAAAAATTTAAAAAAAAAAATATTTCAGGCAGAGGAAACAATAGGTTCAAAGGTCCAGAGGTGTGAGAAAGCAGCATACCCAGAAACTTTGAAAATATTCTGAAAGGTTGGTGTGGCGAGAAGTATGGAAGGAAGTAAAGCCACAGGCTAGTGAAGCTTCAAGTCATAGGCCCTTCCATCACAACGTGTCTGAGAACCGCACCAGGCCCAGCCTTTGGGGGTGGAGAGGTACAGCCCACAGGTCAGGCTTGCCTAGCAAATTGGCATTCTCTCCTCTGCCATAGAGGTTACAGAAATTATGTAGCAGCACAGTAGTTAAGACCTAGAGAAAGACCTGAGTTTCTGTCTTAATTATAAGAACCAGCTGAGATAAGGAGCCTAGCATAGAACTTGCCACATCATAAAAACCTCAGTAACTGTTAGAAAAAAAATTATCCTACTTTGATTCTCTCTCCAGCCTCTGTATAAAATATTAAATAGCAATGAAATGATTAGAAAGTGAGAGGAAGACTCCCTGGATAAAGCACACATTCGGATTCTGAAAAAGCAAAAGCCTAAGCAAACAGCACCATTGACCCTCCATTGAATTAATCAAACTGAGTGAATTCTACCCATGTTTTCTAATTTGATCTGTTTCATCAATCTAAAAACATTTTCATAGCATTCTGGGTTAGTTTGTAATAAATCCCCGACTTTCTAAGACAGGAAACAGTTTGTCCTGGACAATTTAGACCAATTAAAAATATAGTTGCATCTTTAAAAAACACATTATCTTCAACAATTTTTTAGCCTCTGGAGATATCAAACCCAGGAAACAATGTATTCCTGTACATTTTCCCAAGTATAAAATTTAACTTACTGTTACAAATAATATAGGTAGGCCATTTGGCTTATTAGTTTAGGTTAATATAAAGATGAAATGTAAGAATTAGCTCTTATTCACAAACTTCACAAGTTTGGTTTGAGTTTTCTCTGATAGAAATGAATACAGGGTAATTTTTTTCAGACTTAGATAATAAAATCTAATTTTTCTTTCTAATTACATGATCCATATGACTTATTTTCAATTCCTTAACATCAGAATACATTCAGTGGTGCATTGATTTACCTCATTTTCCACAAAGTACTTGATGTTTTTCTCAACTTGAAATACTCCCTCATCTTTATTTTTTAAAGCATAAGATGCCCATTTTGTTTCATGCATACTTGAAACCTATTCTGGCCATTATAAAACATTCAAAGTACTTTATTTTTCAATACTAAATTAAAAAAAACATTCAAAATGTTTTCATTCAAATACCATATATTAACTTTTATTAAGCACTCTGAGAGCAAGATGTCTTGTGAAAGATGTATTTAACTAGATCTTCTTTAAAGGTATAAATACATACAGTCACAATATGAAGATAATTTATTTTCAATTTTTCAAATACTGGAAATCATTTTACAACTTTTAAAATGTGATATTCCCTAAGTAAGTGACTTTTAAGTTAAAAATAGCCTGTTAGGAGTAAAAACAATTTGACTTCAAAACCAAAAGCAAAAATACATTTTAATCAAGAGAGCTTTGATTTAGTGCACTACATTTTCACAGCATAAAAAACAACTGCAAAATTATCAGAGCAAAGAATTCTAATAAAATGGTACTTTACTAGAGAACTCATCAGAGGAAAAGAACTTTGTGGCTTTAGTGAGGATCAGGATGCCTAATATTAATAACGTCTACCTTACAAAATAAAATGAACCTAAGTGTCCATCAATGGATGAATGGATAAAGATGTGATATACACATACATGCAACGGAATATTATTCAGCCATAAAGAGACACACACACGCACACGCACAGAAATCATTTGCAACAACATGGATGGACCTTAAAGACATTATGCTAAGTCAGAGAAAAACAAATACTGTTATGATCTCATCTATATGTGCAATCGAAAACAAAACAGAGAGATCAGAGAAAGAAATCAGACTTATGGTTATCAGGGGCCAGGGGCAGGGAAGGGGGAATTGGAGAAACATGGTCAAAAGGTACAAACTTCCAGTTCTAACACGTATCAGTGCTAGGGATGTAATGTACATGATAACTACAGCGAACACTACTGTAGGACTGTTGTAAGAGAGTAAATCTTAAGAGTTCTCATCACAAGGGGAATTTTTTTCTTTATTTTTTTTAAGATTTTATTTATTTATTTATTTATTTGAGAGAGAGAGAGAGAGACAGCAAGAGAGGAAACAGAAGCAGCGGGAGTGGGAGAGGGAGAAGCAGGCTTCCCGTGGACCAGGGAGCCCAATGCGGGGCTCGATCCCAGGACCCTGGGATCATGACCTGAGCCGAAGGCAGACGCTTAACGACTGAGCCACCCAAGTGCCCCTTTTCCTTTATTCATCTTTTCTTTTTATTGTATCTATATGAAAAGATGAGTATTAGCCGAATCTATGGTCTCAATCATTTCACAATATATGTAAATCAAACCATCATTCTGTACATCTTACGGTGATGTATGTCAATTATTTCTCAATAAAACTGGAAAAAATCAATATATATACAAACTTATAAGATGAATAAGTAGTTTTGGGGATCTAGTGTACAGCATAGTGATGATAGTTAATGGTATATACTAAGAAAGTAGATCTTAAGAAATCTCATAAGAAAGATAACTAAAATGATGGATGTGTGAATTAGCTTGATTGTGGTAATAATTTCAAAATACATATCAAATGATCACTTTGTATACCTTAAACATACACAATTTTTATTTCTCAATTTATCTCAATAAAGCTGGAAGAAAATACATGAAAATATCTTAAGAAAGCTTATATTGTTTCACTTCCTAATTTTTTCCTATAAATATTTGATATCATAAATAGAATAAGATTTTCTTGTCTTAAATCCACATACCTCTAAAAGCTCTATGAACTTTGCTCTTTCTCCTTATTACAGTCTTTAAGACCTTTTAGCAATTCAAATCAGGAAAGGGGGTGAGTCAAGATGCCCATAACCTCCTTGCCCTTAACACACAAAGCTGCTTTATTGGCTAAAATGTAGGAGTTATAATTGTAATTGCTTTGCCCTTCCGAAACTCATCTCCCATACCATTTGAACCATTCAGCAGGTGGTGTAGGAGGATAAACTAAAGTCTGCAATAGTTGGTCAATAATATAATCATAAGGAACCAAAGAAGACTTTAAGTATATAACAGGAAACACAGCTTTAATGTTTTCCTTTTTAAATTGATTTAGTCTGGGTCAGGCCTTTTGTATGTTTACATAAGGAACAGCTCATGTTGAACCATTTATACTGCTCACTGCTGAACAGGCAAATCTTGGGAGCTCACTGTAAAGAAATAAAATTCATTACTTACAGCTCAGTTGAGATCTACAGAACGTTAAATAAACCAGAAAATAGTAATGTAAAAAGAAGTAAAATTTATATACCTTGATTCAATTAAATTAATCTCCATTTTTATCACCAAGTTTCTATAGCGACAGTAATTTTGAAAGTATACCGGGGAGGGGATATAAATAGTTGACCATCAGGCTGATGACTACTGCTGATTTTCATGACCAGTGACTTAGGGCAGGGGTTCTCATCCTCAGAGTGCAGAAGAACCACCTGAGTGCTTGTTAAAAATGTTAAGTTCCCACCTGCAGAAATTCTGATTCAGCAGGTCTGGACTGGGACTGAGGAATATGCCTTCTCCCTTGTTTGTTTGTTTCTTTGAATATAAACTAGCATTTTTATTGATTTTAAAACCAAATTCTAATACTGAGAGCATCGCTTCTTTGACCTGGAACATCGTAAGTCATATCTGAAGTAAAAGGAGCAAGGACAAGAACCAGTAAATCCAAGGCTATTTCTTTTATAAAACAGAGAATTAAGACTTGTCCTACTTCCTTCACAGAGTTGTTTAGAGGAAGCATCTCTTCTCTTCAAGGCCAAGATCTCGTTAATTCACTTCACCCTTGAAAGCTGAGTCAGGGTCTATTTTCTCACCTCTATGTACTTAGCATTAGGCCTTGGCCCACAGTAGGCTTTTAATATATGAAGCTGAATAAATAACAAATATTCTTCTTTCTTTCCTTCATTTCCCTTGGGGACTAGAAGCAATCATCTTTCCTTTTTCTCTCCTGTATCTTGAACCTTCAGACAAAACTATGTTGAAGTCAATCTCCTTGGAAGAGAGAGAGGCTCTGCCCAAGACTCTGCGTCCTCTCCAGCTACTACCCTTTCTCTCACAGTCCCTTTTAACCAGAAACTTATCTTTCTCTTAGTATTTCTATTTTCTCACAATTTATTTTCTCTAACCAACAACAATCAGGTTATCACCCCTCCTTCTCCTCTGAAATTTTCCTGCAAAAAATCCCCAACCATTTTCTAATTATCAGATCCAGTGGATGACTTTTAGTCATTAACTCACCTAACTTTTCTGGGTATTTGACAATTCAAAATGGTAGTAGAGCATGCTGGTGACAAGCAGAGACTGCACACTGAGCTGCCTGGATGGATCATTCTAGCTCTGCCAGTTACCATTGGGTATCTTTGAGAAAAATTATATTTTCTGTGCTTCATTTTATTTATCTGAAAACTGAAGTCAAATGAACTCCTTCATGAAAAGTAATACCTGACACAGAGTAAATGATTAATATATATTGGAAGCTATTATTATAATAATCTTTCTCATTATTAAAATTTTCTTCCATGACCTTGTGTGCTTCCACACTCCCTCAACTGTCCTTCTTTAATCTCCTTTATTGGATTCTTTTCTTCTGTTTACCCCTTCAATACTAGTGACTTCTAGGGCTCCATCTTCAGATTTTATGTTTTATATACATTCAGTAGGACAACTGATTCACAAATGCCAGTATATGTACTTCTCAATTATATCTCCAAGGAAGGAGCTAGGTTTCCTAGGATCCCCTTACACTTTCTGGCCCAGCCCATTTTATGATAAATGGCATACATCTGAAAGACAGTTGGCTACCACTAGAGTTCCATGGTCAAAGAAAGCGCAGTATAATTAAACTGTATTAAGAACATGAATTTTATTTTTTTTATTTTTTACAATTTTATTTTTAAGTAATCTCTACACCCAATGTAGGGCTCGAACTTATAAGCCCAAGATCAAGGGTCACGTGTTCTGCTGATTGATTGGGTCAGCCAGGCACCCCAAGAGAATGAATCTTAATGTCACAATTACACTCAAATTCTGGTTCTACCATTTACAAGGTATATATCCTTGGAGAAGTCAGCTAACTCAGTGAGTATCAGTATCCTCTCTAAGGGTATAGTGGTACATAGCTACATAGGATTTCTTTGGGATTAAATCTGGTAATTTTAATTAACATGTTTACTAACCATTCAGGACACCTGGTTAATGTTATTACTACAGTGGAGAAGAAAGAAGCCACTGGTCTGCTTTCAGACTGAATCCACTGGTCTCACCTATAAAATCCAAAAGTATACTGAGGATACAGAGACTTCAGTTTAAACAAATAGGCCCTATCATTCCTTGAGTATAAACAGAACATTATGTAAGAAAATGATTTCTCGGGGCGCCTGGGTGGCTCAGTCGTTAAGCGTCTGCCTTCTGCTCAGGTCATGGTCCCAGGGTCCTGGGATTGAGCCCCGTATCGGGCTCCCTGCTCCGCGGGAAGCCTGCTTCTCCCTCTCCCACTCCCCCTGCTTGTGTTCCCTCTCTCGCTGTGTCTCTCTCTGTCAAATAAATAAATAAAATCTTAAAAAAAAGAAAAGAAAAATGATTTCTCTAGATTTCTAGTCCAAGTGATAAAATGAACACTAAAACATTCATCATGTATTTCACATTCTCAAAAGAAAGAAGGGGTTTATGAGAATAAAGGAGGAAAAACAGAGTTATCCAATTACTAAATTATTTTTTAAGAATTTCCTAACTTTCAGGGGCACCTGGGTGGCTCAGGTGGTTAAGCGACTGTCTTTGGCTCAGGTCATGATCCTGGAGTCCTGGGATCGAGTCCTGCATCGGGTTCCCTGCTCAGCAGGGAGTCTGCTTCTCCCTCTGACCCTACCCCCTCTCATGTACTCTTTCTCTCTTGTTCTCGCTCTCTCAAATAAATAAAATCTTTAAAAAAAACTATAAAAAAAATTTCACAACTTTCTGAAACTAAAATCTTTTTAATTAATACAAACTTTTTAATAAATAAGAAACTTTACATTAACAAATGATTTTATGATAGGGCAAAAATAAAACTCACCTTTTTTCACTTATACAAATAATAAATGATCATGTGCACAAATCACAAAATTTGAGATAAAGTAATAATTTGTTATGGGTAAATTATAGTTTAAAGCTTCTCAAAATATTCTCACTGGTTAAGAAAATAAGAAGCTAGATTTTCACATTCTATCTTAAGGAAAATATGAGCTTTGAAGTTTTTTGTTTTTTTTTTTTTCTCCAGCAACAGTCAGAACTGGAGCTGGTAAGTCCTCTTGCTCACAAGTGTTATAAATGGGGTATATATTTACAAGACGATTTAAGAAGATATACACTATACAGTGTATGGTCAAAGTGAAAAGTATACCAAACTATCCCAAACAACTCTCATCACCTAAAGAAATGAATTAACTGAACATGCACTGCACTGAAAAATTTGTTGATGTGATCAAAGAACCCCTATGTGATCTCAGAGAAATTACTGAGATACACTACAATATAGAGAAATGAATATGCTACTTCAATTTCATAAACTAATTATGTTACTGATCTATTTTTTAAAGATTTATTTATTTTAGAGAGAAAAAGAGAGAGAGAGCAAGAGGGAGAGAGCATGGGGGAAGGGGGAGAGGGAGAGAGAGAATCTCAAGCAGGCTCCCTGCTGAGCATGCAACCCGCTATGGGCTCAGTCTCACGACCCTGAGATCATGACCTGAGCTGAAATCAAGAGTTGGGTGCTTAACGGAATGAACCACCCAAGCACCCCTTTGTCACTGATCTTTAACAATACTGATTATTCATTTATCAGAAGGTTTTTGAGCATGCAAGGATAGAAAGTGATCTATATTAAAAGTTGTATGAATTAACTAAGAATAAATCAAGCCAAACCAACTCGTTTTTTGGTTTAATAACATTGAGAAAATAACATCACTATTATAAAAATGTTATAAAGATGTGCGAATGACTAAGTTTAGATACTTTTAAAAATATATTGGAGAAATACAGACTTGACAGAAACCCAGTAAAATGGATTTAGAGCTGGCTTAATACCAAATCCAAATAATAACTATTTGGAGTCAAGTTCCTAATAACATGACAGAGGATTTGGCTCAATTCAACAGTTTTTATCATTAATTTTAATGAATTCGTATAAATCAGTCTTATCAAATTTTCAAATGACAGTTATATATATAATATTATATCTCAAAATACTAGAACAGAGTCAAAACTAGTAAGACGAAATTTAAGAGGAACAAATGCAAAATTCCATACATAGGTTCAAATAGCCGACTCTACAAGTACAGGATGTGAAAGGGATTGCTTGACAACACTTCACAAAAACAACAGAAAGCCTAGAAAAGTTAGGCTGGCTTATGAGAAAGAAAAGAAATATCAAAACCATTGTCAAATGTCATTGTAGCCTTTTAATTTTTAAGTAGCATAACACACCACACATATACTATGAAGTTTCACAGGATTAGGCAAGCTCATTCCTTATTACACTAACAAAGTAGTGCAATTCTTAAATACCAAGCTTCCATTAATTTTTAAACATTAAATTTTAGAATGAATTGTATTTGAATAGTTTCAATTCAAATAATAATATGCAATAATTCCTTGACAACATGAGATCAAAGAGGTTTTTTTTTTTTAGAATGTTACATATTATACTACAGGTGTGCTTGCATAAAATCCTCACAGATATCCAAAACATGCAACTACATGGAATAAAAGTTAACCTCATTTATGTATTAGAACCTAGAATGGTCTTACTTAGCAGTGTATTTTACTGTAATACCCACAGAGGTGACTTTGAAAATGTAATATGTAGTAAAATCCTGCATTCTTTAGGTTTATTTAAATTTCATCTCTCTAGGCTTCTAAAGATGGTAATACAATAAATAGATGCAATTTATAATGTGTCTTTATTAAAGAGATAGACGTCCTACTTGCTTCTAATGTTTCTACAACATATCTCTGGCAATATTCCTGATTTATGATTCTTCTATAAAATCTACCATGGCTGCAAATCAACTCCTATTATATAAATCATGAACCATCCAGACTTTATTCCAACTGTGTTAACATCCTTTTATCATTCAGATATTCTTCAAATCTTTATTCAATTTTTTTTCATTTTGTTTACTCAAAATAATTGGTCTTGGTAGTTGGTGGGCTCCCTATTTATTTCTAAACCCAATTTGAGTATCCTATTTGAAACTTTCTGTAAAATTCTCCATTTTAACATTCCCTCTTTACTAATCCATCATTATCCATCATCTCCTAGTCTTAAAATTATGTTTACAAAAATAGACTTCCTTTCAAAAATCATTTAAATCAGGATTCAGAATTGGCTCCCCTTTATTCAAAATCTCCATTAATGATTTTCAGCAATAACAGCAGTATTTAATCACACTGGTAAATAATTAAAAATGAAGCTCTGAAAGACTAATGACACAGAAATGTTTATACTACATTATTAGATAGGAAAAACAAGTTCTTACTACCTTTATAAATATCTTCTGTAATAAGGAAAAAGCCTTTAGCGTTATAAAAGTATTTCTAAAAAAGCAAACTGCAGCTGATTTAGATGGACCACATGTGGCATAGTCCTCATAGTAAGTTGCTTGGGAAATCTTTGATATGGTTTCTAACAAAGCCATTTCCATTTATCTCTTACTAAATTCATTTTTATTAGTATGCCTAATCCTTTCACTTAAATCTTTTTCTCTTTAATTACCTTATTTTATTCCACATCATCCTGAATCTCTTATGAAATTATTAAGCATTTTGTAATACAAAATATATAAGTAGACACAGTAATAATATTAATAATACCACTTTAATTTGTGTACAGTGTAATGGTTTGCAAAGGTCTTTTCAATATCACCTTAGGTAAATCACCACCCACAGGATGTGATATATAGACTTCATTTTGCAGATGCTGATGATTTAGGTAAGGAGGCTGGGTAAAGGCAGAGTCCAAACTGGAAGCCATACCTTCTAGCTATAAATTCAGAATTTTCTATACTTAACAATAGGAGAACTGTTTTTCAAATTAAAACATAAGATTATACTTTTCTATAAATGTATATAGATGGGTGAAAAACTGAGAGATTTCAAATTAAATAAAGACAGTATTTCCAAGGTTATAGACTAGAGCAGATTTACAATACGACATTTGATAGGGGAGGGAGCCTTTAGACTTGGTATATAACAACTCCTTTTTTAAAAAGATGTTGTCATATTATTTGAGCTGCTTCAGACTAATAATTATTACAAAATTGGGGACCAGGAGTCAAGATTCTCAAATTTATGTAAAATAAACATTAAGTAACACTCTATTTGTAAAGGAAAATAGTAGTTTTAAAAAATGCATCAATAGTTTGGGAAATCTCTTTATCTGTGATCTTAAAAATATGAATATCTCAACATGCAAAATAATCAGAAAAAAGATGGTTTAAGGCCAGGTACCAATCAACAACCTTCTAGTCAGTAATCAGTACATAGTCTCACATTTGATTTAACAGTCTGGTATATCCTCCCTGTTGTAGGGCAAGGTGCTATGATAGAAGTATCAGCATGTATTAGAGGGCACATATCTACACATCTAACCATACTAGGCCATCACAGCATTGAAGTATTGCCCCTATTTGTAGAGAGCAAATACTTTTACCTAAGGGCCTTCCACTCACTTCTAGTCCTAAGACAACCTTGTTTGTAGTACCTAATATAACAGTACTAAGAAAAAAAATAAATAAAACAAACAAAAAACCAGTTTTAATGCTGTGTTTTTATCAGAATGTAGAGCAATGGCAACTCTCACATTGAGCTACTGGAAAGGTAAGCCTGGCATAATCACTTTGAAGAATAATTTGGTGATACATAGTTGCACTGAAGCTATGCCTAACCTAGGACTTAGCAATTCCACTCCTAGATATATACCCTAGAGCCCAAGCTGTACAATACAATAGCCACTAGCTGCAAGTGTCTATCAAAAATTAAGTCAATTAAAATTCAACACAATTTTTAAAATTGAGTTCCTTAGATGTAGCCATCACAGTTTAAGTGCTCAACAGTCACATTCAGCTAGTGACTACTATATTAGAGCAGTTACGGGACATTTCCATGATCACAGGAAGTTCTTTTATAAAGCATCAATCTAGAGAAGATATTATATATGTATACAAGGAGAATACTGAAGAATATTCATCACTGTATGTGATAGAGAAAAAGTGAAAACTTCAATGTCCATTATTAGAGGAAAAGATACAATAGCTGGCATACTGAAGCAATGGACAATTAAACAGAAGTAAAAATCCACGAATGAGATCAGGAATATTTGAATGGTAAGTCTTAACATGCATAAAGGTAGAGTTTCCAAAAAAAAAAAAAAAAAAAAAAGCCAAGATGCAAAACAGAGGTAGGTAATGGGTATACAATGTACTTTCTTATTTTGGAAATTGTTCTGACATAGTTGCTTCAATAAAAAGGCTAAAGAATACTATTTTGATTACTACAGCTCTGTAGTAGATTTTGAAATCTAGGATTATGATACCTCCAGCTCTGTTCTTTTTTTCTTTTCTTTTTTTTATTTCATTTTTTTTCTTCTATTTTTTTAATTTTTATTCAGCTCTGTTCTTCAGATTGCTTTGGCTATTCAGGTCTTCTGTGGTTATATACAAATTTCAGGACTGTTTGTTCTAGTTCTGTGAAAATGCTATGCTATTTTGATAGGGATTGCATTAAACCTATAAATTGCTTTGGGTAGTGGGGATATTTTAGAAATATTCCATGAGCATGGAATATCTTTCCATTTGTGTCATCTTCAATTCTTTCATCACTGGTTTATAGTTTTTGGAGTATAGGTCTTTCACCTCCTTGGTTAAGTTTATTTCTAGGTATTTTATTCTTTTGGTGCAATTGTAAATGGGATTGTTTTCTTAATTTTTCTTTCTGCTTGTTCATTACTGTATATACAAATATAAGAGATTTCTATGTGATAATTTTGTAACCTGCAACTTTACTAAATTCATTTATCAGTTCTAGTTGTTTTTTGGTGGACTCTTTAGGGTTTTCTATATATATTATCATGTCATCTGCAAATAGTGAGTTTTACTTCTTCCTTGCCAATTTGGATGCCTTTTACCTTTTTGCCTTCCTTGCCTGATTGCTATGTCTAGGACTTCCAATACTATGTTGGATAAAGTGGTGAGTGGCATTCTTTGTCTCGTTGCTGATCTTAGAGGAAAAAGTCTCAGTTTTCCACTACTGAGCACAATGTTAGCTGTGGGTTTTTCATATATGGCCTTTATTATATTGAGGTATGTTTCCTTTAAACCTACTTTGTTGAGAGCTTTAATCATGAATGTATGTTGTACTTTGTCAAATGTTTTTTCGGCATCTATCGAGATGATCATGTGTTTTTTAATCCTTTCTCTTGTTAATGTGATGTATCATGTTGCTTGATTTGTAAATATTAAAACACTCTTGCATCCCTGCAATAAATCCCACCTGATAGTGGTTAATGACTTTTTCTAGTGTAGTGCTGGATTTGGTTTGCTAATATTTTGTTGAGGATTTTTGCATCTACGTTCACCTGAGATATTGGCCTGTAGTTTTCTTTTTTTGTAGAGTCTTTATCTGATTTTGGTGTCACGGTAATGCTAGTCTTGTAGAATGGATTTGGAAGCTTTTGTTTTCTGTTTTTTGGAATAGTTTGAGAAGTATAGGTATTAACTCTTCTTTAAATGTTTAAATGTTGGGTGCCTGGGTGGCCCAGTCGGTTAAGCGTCTGCCTTTGGCTCAGGTCATGATCCCAGGGTCCTGGGATTGAGCGCCACATCAGGCTCCCTGCTCAGCAGGGAGTCTGCTTCTCCCCCTCCCTCTGGCCCTCCCCCCTGCTTGTACTTTTGCTATCTCTCTCTCTCAAATGAATAAATAAAAAATCTTTAAAAAATGTTTAAATGTTAAAAGCAAAATTAAGTCATTGGGACTACATCAAAATAAAAAGCTTTTACACAGCAAAAGAAATCATCAACAAAACAAAAAGGCAACCTACGGAATGGGGGAAGACATTTACAAATGATGTATCTAATAAAGGGTTAATACCCAAAATATATAATATTTTCAGCCTAGGGCTGAAGTGAAAAATCAAAGGAGATAAAATGTGTGAAAGTACTCTGTAAACTATAAAATGCTATGAAATGTTAGAGTTATACAACTCAACACCCAAAAAACCAAATAACTGAATTTAAAAAAATAGACAGAGGACATGCACAGACATATTTCCCAAACAAGACAGAGATGGCCAACAAACACATGAAAAGATGCTCAACATCACTATTAGGGAAATGCAATTCAAAACCACAATGACATATCACCTCATACTTGTCAGAATGGCTAAAATCCAAAACACAAGAAATAATGAGTGTTGACGGGGATGTGCAGGGAGGGGAACCTTCTTGCACTATTGGTGGGAATGCAAAACTGGTGCAGCCACTGTGGAAAACAGTATGAAGGTTCCTCAAAAAATTAAGAATAAAATTACCATATGATCCAGTAATTCCACGACTGAGTATTTACCAGTAGAATACAAAAATACTAATTTGAAAAGATATATTCACCCCTCTTGCAGCATTATTTACAACAGCCAAGATAGTGAAGCAACCAAAATGTCCACTGATAGATGGATGGATAAAGAAGATGTGGTATACATACACAATGGAATATTACTCAGTCAAAAAAAAAAAATGAAATCTTGCCATTTGGAGCAACATGGGTGGACCCACAGGGTATACTTCTAAGTGAAGTAAGTCAATCAGAGAAAGACAAATACCACATGGTTTCAGTCATCTGTGAAAATTAAGAAACAAAGAAAAAAGAGACAAAAAAAAAAACCAGACACTTAAATATAGAGAACAAACTGGTGTTTGCCAGGGGGGAGCTGGGTGAGGGGCTGGGTGAAATAGGTGATGGGGATTACGGTGATGAGCACTGAGTAATGTACAGAATTCTTGAATTACTACACTGTTCACCTGAAACATAATACTATGTTAATTAACCTTGAATTAAAAAAAGGGGGGCCAAGCAGAATCACAATGTAGTGGTTAAGATCTGTATGATCTTGGGGCAACCATGAGCTTCATTTTCTCTTCTGTGAAATGTGAATTAATAGTATGAAGGAGTGCCTAGGGCTGAAGTGAAAAATCAAAGGAGATAAAATGTGTGAAAGTACTCTGTAAACTATAAAATGCTATGAAATGTTAGTATTAAATAGGGCTTAAACTACAAACTGGAAATTATCTGGGAATTTTAAAGTTATATAAACCATTTGAGTAGGCTGGATTTTTTTTTTACGGTTTATTAAAAAATTACAATTTCTTAGTTTGTCAGTGACATTTTACTTAACTTTGCATAAGGACTGAAGGTGCAATTCTTTCCCCAATTTAACCAATACAGAACAGCCAAAGTAATTACTTTAAAAATATTCATTATAATAATTATAACAGCTAATATGGGTAAGTATTCAGTAAATATTTCTGAATACTATGTGTCAGTCAAATTTAGATGCTTTGCATGTATTAATTTATTTAATCCTCATAACAATCCTATAAAGTAGGTAGTATTATCCCTGCATTGCAGATTAGGAATTTTAGGCAGTTAAGTATCTTATGTTAACCAAGGACATTCTGTTAGTGACTGAAAACCTGAAACTTGAATCCAGGCAGTCTGGTACCAGAATCTGTGCTCTTCAAATACTTATTATATGGTTGGCACTGTGTTTAGTCCTCCAAAAATAGTGCAAACCTGGTCAGAAATACTCAGAACCTCCCCATTCACCGAGGCAATGAAGCACAAACTCCTTAACCAGGAATTCAAGGCTTCTACAACCTGATCACCATCACTTTTCCCTACCTCTCTCTCATTACCCCCCTATAACCAACCCTCTGCTACAACAAGAAGACGGCTCATGTCTCTAAATGTACTTGCCTTCCTTCTTTGACCCCTTCTTTCCCTCTACCTGGCATATTTGCTAAAATTCAATATATCCTTCAAGGGTCTCAACTAGTTCTAACTCCTCCATGGAGAATTCCTCTGGTTACCATAGCCCCAAAAGATTTCTCTTTGAAAAAATCTCCCTTACCTAACATCTATAATCAAGATGTGATTAATTACATGGATATGAATTAAGACACTCCGTGATTCTAAATAGCAATGTTGCAACAAGGATGTTCTAAGGATATTTCTATCAGTAATAAATGTACATAGTGTCAAGACATGTGCTGTTTTCCAAGGCTTGGCATTAGAATTTTCTTCTTTTGGAAGCTTTTCCCTATAGAAATTTAATTTTATGAGATGAGGTTCTAGAAGGATCTCAATTAAAACTAGGACTGAATGATATTCAGATTTCCTGAAATAACTAAGTTTAAATTATTATATGTTATTATAGATAGGAATTCCAAATAAAGTATTTTATCTGTGCATTTAGGAATTAATGAAGCTGAAAATAAATCACTATCTAACTCAGGAAGTGTTAACACTATTGTATCATTCCTAATATGAAAGTATTTTTTCTTCTTCTGGAAAATAAGAACATAAAGATCTTTTCCCCTATTTTATTCTCTAAAGTATAAAGATATTTTTATTTACTTTGGGCATCAATGTCCTAGCATGGCAAGAAATATAAAAATATAGAGAGAGTAAATGTGATAGGCTTATTCGTAATAGTACATCAAGAGTTAAGTGTGCCATAATAACACAGCGTTGACTTTAGTCAGCAAAATATGAACTATTTAACCAAAATATTCAAGTTAAACTATTTATTCTAATAAATTTTATATAAGCTTTAACTGATACCAGGGAACAATAATCTTTTATAATCTTAAAATCTGATTAAGTAATATTAATATACAGTATAGTTTCTAAGTACATTACCCCTGGACATTTTCCAAGCTATAACTAAAACAGAAAAGAAAAAAGGAGAATTAAGGTAACATATAAACAATCTAACAATGTAAATTTAGCAGTTTTTATAAACAGAACAATGACAACAAAAAATATTTAACCTTTAGTATTTGTGCTTCTATACTGTGACATTTTAAGAAAATAATCTTGAAATAGACAATGCTCAGTGACAGCATAGCTCAAAACAGGGACTCAAGACAACAATGAAACCAGAGAACAATTATGTAGTTTTCAGAGCTTGGTTACAAAAAAGTATCAAAACAAAAGAGTTTTTCTCTCTCAAAGGGAATAAAAAAGAAACTGATTTAGAGGAGGTAAAATTTTATTTTACCAAAGAATTCTTCAAATTCAAAAACTTATTTCTGAAAAAGATATGGTCCAATGTGATGGAAGAGCTTGAAAATATTTTACCAATAAAATTGAGAGTGGAAAAAAGATTTTTTTCTCACACCTTAGCATGTGTGCTGAGGCAAAAGCATTCAAAATAAAATTTATGAACTGAGAAATAATGAGGTCAAACAGCTGTTAAAGAGATGCTACAGAATGACTCCCAATTTAACTGCTGATGATTTCCAAATCTCTTCTTTCTGCGAACACCATAAAGTACTCCTTAAAAATCTAACTGTTTATAGAAATGAAGATGTGTTTTCTGCTTTAGGTACCAAAAAGAAGAAACAGAATATTCCTTCACTAAGAGTAGCTGCTTCCATTAAGAGAGGGCAATATTAAAGTAGTTTATAAGCATCTTTCTTATCACCAATTTCTCTAACAATTATGTACATTTACTTATTATATCAGTTTTATTATATTAAAATCCAGAATTCTCATTCAAAATTAATATGCTTTTAAATTATACATGTTGTATATCTATATCTTAACATGTTTGGAAAAAATGAAAAAGAAGGTACAGAAAATTACTGCACTTTTTTTATAAGGCCAATTGAATAACTTCATAAATTACTGATAAAAGTTCTTAGTTATTAAAACATTTTTAAATAAATTTGTAATATTTATAAATGAGAGAAAATGATGTTTAAAAATCAATTAATATACTTTAAGTATAATTATAAAGATGACTAAACTATGTTCCATGAAGGTGAAGATGGTGAAAATTTTTATTACATTTTATTTATTTAATTTTATTACATTTTTTAGATGCAATACCAGCAAATAGCTGGTAAATGGTAAGCACTCACAAATATTTTTGAAGAAATGAATAAATGACATAATAAAACTGATTATGTATGGAAGAAGGACAACACTATTATTTCAATATTACAAAAAGGGCTTGTTTGGAATCTAGTACATGCCTATCATCTTAGTAAAATTAATGTACTAGTGATATATTCAGCAAGAGCAATGAAAGAGAGACAAAAGACAAAAACTAAAAATATCCAGGTACTCCTATGAGGGGGAAAAGAGTAAACTGGTTCCTCAAACAAATAAACAAAGTAATCCTTAACACACACACGCCCAGAATAGAGCATATTTTTCCTTAGAACCAACATTGTTGAGTGCTAAAAACTAATAGGGGATTTAATGATATCATACTAAGAGTATAAAAAGAACCAAAAAGCAAATATAAATGTCATAGAAAAGATAAATACAAAAGAATAAAGAATATATTTTCATCTATTTTACACTAAGGAGACAGGAAAAAAAAAAACCCTAAAAATTTAAAACATTATCTGAAGACTTAAAGATATAATGGATATAAAACTAACATTTTTTTCTACTTTTTAAAAACTGCAATTAGAGAATTCAAATTAGTTTTAAAAATCTAGAAAATATCCCTAAGTAAAAACAAGGAAAACAACTTCTCATAGACTAATGATCCCAGGTAACCACCTCTGACAATCTGGTGTGTAACAATCTAGGCTATTTTCCATTAACATGTAAACATGTCTTTAGGTGAGACCATGCTATACATGCAGTTTTTAAAAACTCTTCTGTTCACTTACCATATACCTCAATTATATTCCAGGTTAATAAACAGGCACACATTTTGTCATTTGTGATAGTGGTTGCTTAGAATTTCACTGCATGGATATATCATTAATATATTAACCTGTCCTCTAGAGCTGAGCATTTTGATTGTTATCAAATCTTTGCCATAGAGGTAATCAGCCACGGTTGCTCATTTATGTTTAAAAAGACCAAAAAAAAAACAGCTTAAAGCTATAGTGGGTTAGCACCTCACTGCTTTAGAAAATGTGATCTTAGAAGAGTAAAGAACATGTGTAATTGTCAATTTTGTTTCCTTGAAGATATATAATATTGCTGATAGCGATTCTGCTAATACTTATTCCTACTGCCGGTAAGACTCACACACCCAGGAAAATGACACTCTGAGGCTAGTTTCCTTTTTAAAGTTTATATGCCCACAGGAGACTGTGAGAAGAAAATGCTGATTTAAAAACCAGGTACACAACGTAGAGTGAGGAAACGTAAAGAGCTATCCACTGTGATGTTAGTATTGGCAACCCCTAACACTGAATCATCTCTTCCATGGGAATCAGTCTCCAGGAGGATTATCCAATTATGAAAAATAAATACTTTAATGAAAATGAGAAGTGGTTATTTAAAAGAAAACAGTATCCTTAATTATAATAATGCTGCTAGGTCCAGTTAATGACCCTATACATTAAGGAACATAGAACTTTAATGACCTGGACCACACCAGGGTCACAACTGGTAGCAGAACATTGATCAACATATAAAAAGCCACCGAACACATGAAAGGAATTACAGTACATCACACATCAAACATTTTGGCCTGGTGCTTCCTTCCTCTAATCCTACAGGCAGGAAATGCTCTACATATCCTTTGAGGTGACCAGACACATTTAAAAGTAGTCCCTAGTTAAAAAAGCTCTTTGGAGACTACAGTTTTCTCCAAAGAGGAAAGCACCTTCTGCTCAGCGCTGCTGAGCTCCATTTATCCTAGCGGCGCGGCAAGAAGCCCCACTGATGAGGTACTGTAACTGCATCATGCCCTTTCTTCTTCACAGGGTTAACAAAGAATAGAAAATGAACCTAAGAAATATGTTTTCACATTTTTATGTTATAGTATCAGGCAAATTCAAATATTATTGATGTAGCTATTTTATTTTGAAATATGTCAATAAAGTGAAATATTATGCAAGCTAACATGTTCTGACTACATCGTCCTGTAAGTTAGCTTTTCATCAGAATATATTTATGGGGCTAAGAATAAATTTTAAGATTCTCTTTTTAACATGCCCATACTTAACCTGGAAACTGAACAAGTGATTCTGGCACACTATGCAAAATGAAGGCTGCTAAATTTCTGAGGATGAACATTTTCCAATAAGTTAAGCTGGAAAAAAACAGCGAGAGATCCAGATGGAAGGATAACTTTCCCCGGGAGGTATCTGTTTGATATTAACTAAGATTAACAACAACAACAAAAAAAAACGTACTTGGACTTTATTGTTTTATTCTACCGTATAAATGTTTACAGTATAATTTGACACTGTTTAACAGAATGACAGGATATTAAGAAATATTTCATTAATACTACTTTGTCACCAAACTGAACCAATGGCATTGCAATTCTGTAATTCTATGCATGTTATTTTTTCCCTAGTTTGTGCATAATTCTTCAAGTTTCGTGGTACTATACCTCAGTTTTATCAGGTGTTCTTTAAAATCACCTGGAAATACTGAGGTTGTGTTTCACTGAACGTGAGCTTCGTGACTTCTTTTCAGAACCTAAATGACTGGGAATGTGTTCAATGCCAAAGACATGCTGTCCACAGTGTGTTTGATAAGCTGACATGGGACAGGGACTCTTTTCACTGTTGTGTCAGTTTATCAAACCCATACCTGGACGACAGTCAATTCAGTTAGAGGACAACGGAGTCCTGGAATACAAAGTTACATTTCCTTTTGAGAAGCTATATACCTTATGATGTACAAAAGTCACATATATGTATATGACAACTTGCACTAAATAACTGTAGCCATAAATAAAATTCATAGAAATTGGTTCAAAAGCTCACATTTATAACCACAGTTATTAAAGTGTATCCTTGGAATCTGTCTAATGTATAGAGATGTTTATTAATAAAAATTTTTAATCTTCATATATGAAGTTTTTATGTTTTCCTTACATTCATTAATGATTCACATGGAAACTATCATAGTGAATGAATATGCAATATGATATTAAGGTATGACCAACTGAAGTTAAAAGTTGTACTTTAATTCTAATCAAAATCATTTATTTTTAAGTTGTATGATTTGACACTGGCTCAGAAACTATGTCAATTTACACAAAAGCTATGTTGAGGAAAAAAGTGTTCACAACTGAAAGTCCATTTTAACATTTAGTCATGTCAAAAATAGTCTATGAATATAGAGATCCAAATAATGATTATCTTTGGAGTGGAGGGCCCTGGGTGGGATGGCAATGAGTTAAAGTTTCTGGAGTACTGGGTGATGGTACCATGGCTATACACGTATGTAAAAGTTCATCAAGCTTATACAAATGATTAATGCACTTTCCTGAATTTAAGTTATCACTCAAGATAAAATAAGGATATGAAAAAAGTACAAGCCAGAAAAAAATTAGTTATGTGCTAATTTTTATCTATTTTGGAATCACATTTGTATTTTTTATTACCTTTGTCAATGTGGAATAATTTTTAGATATATAGTATTTGCTCAAAGTTCAATGTTAAAAATGATGGGCAGGAAAAATATTTCAGATTGAAAAAATACCTGTCTTCAGCACAGAGGACACACGGTCTCCAAACAGAGTATAAGTCTTTCTAGTACACAAACTAGGTAAAATTGGACTGTTTACTTTAGGACGATGAACTCAGTGAATACAGACTAATATAAGAAATAAAGAGAATTGTATTTACTAGCTGGTACTATTTAAACTGGTACTTTAGGAAATAAAAATTTACTTGCTCTCATGCAAAAAAAAAAAAAAACCTCAAGTATTTTTGGGGTAGTAGCATCTTATCTGTGGTTAGCAAGTCTTCTTACACAATGTGTAGAGGTAATTTATTATTAATTGTACTTATTAAATGAATGCATAGATGCTTTCTAATTAGCTTCTTTCTACATTTATAGAGAGGATAAAAAGGGATTGGCTGAAAATAGACAACACAGAGTAAAAGGGGTCTTCCTCAAATTATAATTACAAAGCCAACACTATAGCTCACATTTACAAGTTTCTTCAACTCAAAGCTAGTAAAAGGTGGTTTTTGTTTTTAAGTAAGCTCTAGGCCCAAAATGGGGCTCAAACTCATAGCCCTGAAATCAAGAGTCTGTGTGTTCTACCAACTGAACCAGCCAGGCACCCCAGATTTTTAAACTATTTACTTATCTGTCTTGTATCCTCTATGTCTCCTCTTTTATAGTGATGAATAGGGTACATTCTATGGACTACCATAAGAATAAACATGAGGGTTACTTTTCAGTTACAATATTCAATCTTTGTTTTTAATGAGAGAAAAAATGCAATTCTTCCTTTACATCAGACACTTAAGAGAATAGCAATTTTTACTATTCTTTAAAGAATGGTCTTATAAGTCAGGGGTTCTGTGAAACAGTCATCATAATCCATAAACTCTAGAAATGTATCTTAGAAGTAAACTATACTTTCTCTCGCTTGTCTCTCAGCCCAAAAGGGTCGAGATACTTTGCACATGATAATGTTAGTGCCTCAGATCAGAAATGCATCTATTACATATCCAGCATACTTTATACAAGCAAAATGTATTTGAAAGAAATATAAGATAGATTTTCCAAGTTCATAATCAAAAAATGTTATGATGTGAAACTAAACATATTCTATTACTCTGCAGCTTCATTCTAACATGAATTTCTTGTGGAAAGCATCAAAAACATCAATAAGAAGGGTTAAAAGCATGTAACATTCCAAGATCTATGACAGTAAAACTTAAAGTCATTTCAACACTGTTATTGAGGTAGCTTTTGGCAACAAGTAGAAATACATTCATGGAAACCTACATCCTGCTACAGGAAGCCACAAAAGATGCAGTTACTTTGGTGAGGGCCAAATTATAAATCCAAAGCCTTCATACTAGATCAGCTGAAGAACACGACAGGGACTAAAGTCTGCCAATAGTATTTTGAACAAAGCTTTTAGGCAAGTTACTCTAAATACCTACTATCCCAATCTCTCTGATTTGCTAAAGGGGAGTTATTTGAAACCAACACTCAGCATTACAGGATTAGGGACATAATGTCACTAGATATGAAACATACCTTGCATGAAAACAAAACAATGGCTATTTTGAGAACATTCATATAGAAAGAAAATTAGAAATAAATTAAGGGCTGGGAGGGGAGGGGCACAGTTTTGTGGAGATTTGTAAAATTTAATCTTTACAATGTATCTGGAAAGTATAGCTCAGAGCTAATGTAGAAGGTAAGCTAGGTTTTAAGTGAAACTGTAAAAAGATATAAAGGAGAAATACCACACCTTGAGCTGTGGTATTCATATTCATATTCATTAGGAATAAAGAAAGGTATTAATATTTCCAGAACAAGAATAATTTGTTTGTAAATAAAGATAATTTTTCAAAGCATAAATGCAGTTTTTCACGATGATAAGCTCATCTTTGAAAAGATGTTAATCTCATCTATGAATTTCTAGTGGTCATATGTAAAGGATGAACATTAAGAAACTCTGTAATTAAAAATACTACAAAAGAAAAAATCTGTTTTGAATAATTTAAAATGCTTTTAACAAAATACTTTGGAAAAAAAGTATGAAGTAAATTTTATTTGGGCCTATGTATATTGTTGAAATACATATGTAAAACAAGATTAAAACACCAAGTTAGTCTCAGCCATGAATTTCACTGGTTACATCAATTTAATGCTATTTCATATTGGGAACATTAACCTTTTGAGAAGTCAGAATGACCATTAGAAGATTATAAACATTACAAAAAGATACTGTCAAGGCTTTAATGTAGGTGAAATAATTCTCTTGCATGCAAATGTCTATATCTTGGATTGCATCAAGGTTTATTTATTTAAAACCTTAAATGAGATACTTGATTCCTGGATTTTAGTAAGCTATGATTTAAAAAATATTTGTGATTGTACATTAAGGCCAATAAAAAATTAAGACATTTTTACAGTAAACAAAAATTCTTTTTATAAACAAGCTTCTTTAAAGCTTCCATTTAAAAAGTTCACTTTTTGTGTGTTGAACATTTATGCTACCAAAATTTAGTCATAAAATGAATTTTTGTAATGAAAGTTAAATTTTCTCATCAACCACGTAAGAACAAAGCATGTTTTCACACTCTTATCGTGACTGGTGGTAGCACATCAGGCTCACAGTGAGAAACGGACAGCAACCACTGATGCAAAAGTTGTCCATAAAAAAGCAATAAATGGAAAACAAATTCTGTATATAATGCTGAAGGAGTACTACTAATGCAGGTCTTCTAGGAGTGAAAATGAATCAGCTCCCCTAACTTCTGTAATTCTTTAAAAGCAAAATTCCATAAATGAAACTGCCACAGATAGGGTACACCTGTCAGAAACCTCATTTATGAAAGATGTCTTTAAAAAGTTAGCCAAAATTACCATGAATTTTTCATATAATGCTTGTAGACAATTTTTAAGAGAATGAAATTCTCTATGGAGAAAAACTGAAACCCAATACTAGATTCAAGTCTGTTAAGTACTGAATGCACTAAAAAGGATTAGCAAATGTCTGCAAAGAAGAAATGGCTGGAAAATTCAACAACTGACAAAGTTTTTAAAAAGCTATGGGATAAATTAGTCACAGATAAAATCCCAGAAGGGACATCAGAAGACCCACAAATATTTATGGAATGAACCAAAAGCTGTATGCAGAAGTTCACAAATGTCCAATCATAAGAAGAATATAGTTTCTCAAGTAAAGGATGAACATTAAGAAACTCTGTAATTAAAAATACTACGAAAGAAAAAATCTGTTTTGAATAATTTAAAATGCTTTTAACAAAATACTTTGGGAAAAAAGTATGAAGTAAATTTTATTGTTATAAAAATATACTTACTCAACTTTGATATAATTTTGGTGTATGAAAAATACATGTGAGCAAATAGTACATAGTTGTTTTAAAATAAGAAAAGCAATACTTTCTTCCACACAATTTAGAGAAAAGTTATGATATGTGTGAATACTCTGGGAAGAAGAGAGAAATACAACAAAAAAGAGTTTCAACCTTTTTCCATCTCTTTCATAATTTTGAGACAGAACTAGAGAAATAATTAAATTATACTAAGGTAAAGAGAAAGACATTTATAATGACTTAAAATATCTCTTATGAAATAAAAATCACAGAAATATATAGTTTATTAATCAGTAAATCTACAGTAATATTTATATCTAGTTATGACTTATTTTGGAGCTCATAATAGATGTAAGAAAAAGCTTGATGACAACCAAAATCATTAGCTGGGGATGTTAAAAGGGGAGCCATTTTCTGTAGCTCAAATGTAGTATGAAGTAGAACCTAATGAAAATTCTTTTAAAATAGATTATATGGTTCAAGTACTCCCAAGGACCAAGGAACTCAAAACACTAGGGTTATATGAGTTTACATCATAAATTATAGTTCTAATATCTATAATATTTTTTTCTAATACCTATAATTAAGTCCATCCTAGCTTGGAATATTTTAGGGAAGCTAAGGAAAATGCATTAAAACTGGTGTCTATTAGTTTATTCAATTTACTCACTGTTAACAAGAATGTTGTCAGAAGGAAAAAATCTAACATCTAAACAGTGATAAAATTTAACAAAATATGAATGCAAAACTTCAAAAAGACTAAGTTCAAACTGAGAGTCATACACTGGTTAACTGTAAGTTAAATTAAAGCCAGCACCTTCCAAGAAACTCAGCAATAGGCAGCAAAATGCTGTGGTAAAGAGCATGGGCGAAAGGATCCGTTTCTGTCATTTATTTTATGTGTGACCCAGGAGAAATTACTTCCTGTCTGTAGACTCATTTTTTGTCTCTAAAGTACAGATAATCATAATGCCTAACTCTTAAAGGTTATAGTGAAGTAAGCATTGCATTGAAACATCAAGTAGAATCCTTGACACAAGGGAAGCACTCGGTCGACGTTAGCTATTATAGCTCCTACTATGTTCTAATAGAACGTAAGTGCAGAAAGGTGGCTCAGACACTGGTATAGAAGGCCAAAGAAAGAAGACGTGCTAAGTAAAATGATTGTGAAAGTTTTCACAAAAGAGAAGGATTTAAGTGAGACGTTAAAAGACAGATATGATTCTTGGGAATTTTTTTACGTTAACAATGTTGAACACCAAAGAAAAATATTTTTATAGGATCCATAACCTCTCCAATGTAAAGTTTTTATAACAAAAAGTCTTTGAAAGGCTAAGCTGGAAGAAAGCTGTATTTTAAGAAAGGTGAAAATGCATATATAAACAAGGGCCACAGAAAAGAACATACTAAGCATTATCGGGGTAAACAAAATATTTAATTTGAATAACAGTCTTATGTAAAAATACAATTAGTGGTAAGATTTGAAATATAGGTTGAGGTCAGCTCATGGAAGAAGATGCATGTTGGGTTAAAAGACACAAATTCTGTCACGTTAAAAATTGAGCATTATTACAGATGCTGAACAGAGTTCCAAAGTAGGATGTTAAAGCCCAAATGCATGCAACATTTTAATTCATATGGTACTATTAAACTGTGAATCACTTGGTCTTTTCAGTTGAAATGGTAACAAAGAATACTTTAGTTGTAATCATTTCAGTTTCCTTCAGCTGTTATAACTCAGTATTCACGTACCGATATATTTGTTCTTCAAGGACCACCCAGCAACTATCTCACTGAGGAAAGCAACTAAATTTTCTTTTTAAAATTTCCCAGGTTCAATAACGTTCTGAAGTCTGGGAAGTCTTGGTCACAATATGCTCTACAAAAGTTATCACAGAGCTTTCTGATAGTGGAGAACATTTTGTTGGTTAGAAACAAAATGGGAGTCTTTAAATAGTCTTTTGACCTGTATCTAAAACAGTTCAAAAACAGGCAAGCATTTCTGAATATGATGACACTGAAGGGTGCCCACAACATATTTAAGACAGGTAGAGATAGTCTCTCTCTCTTACACACAGAAATGGTCTAAAAAAGTGTCAGCCTATTAATAATGGCCATAGAGTAAGGACGTAGTCAGCAATCAGAATAAGCACTGAAATTCTACTCTCTATGCACATAAAAATTCAATATTATTTAATTTAAAAATTGAACACTAGTACACTTTTATTTTAAAAACCTTAATACAGGCTTATTAATAGAGTAAAATAAAGGTAGATTTACTATAAAATGCACCATTCTAACAATTCATGTAATTTTTTTAAATCTTAATTTTTCATATTTTGATAACAAGATTACTGAATAATGATAAATTGTAAACAACTTTTTTAAGCTTGGAATATAAAAAGGATTTAAAAAAAAAAAACACCATTAAATGTCCTGAAAAAGTGATACATTTACTTAGACTCATGAATAACTAATGTTAATGTTTCTATTCTCTCTTCTACTTTTAAAAAGAAAAATCACTGAACAGAAATGAAGAACACTTTTCTCTATTTCTTCTTGGGAAAACTACAAATCTGGATGGAACTTCTGCAATCATTCTTTCCTCGTATCATAATTTTCAGAAGATGCAAGACATAATGCTGTAAGGACACTTACAGTAAAAATGGGACTATGAAAAAGTTTAGGGTATAAGTTCATAACTTCTGACCGTGCTTATTTCATTAATCCAGGCATTATGGGAGGTACTGTAGACAAAGTGTGAATTATTTTGCTATTGAATTTATCAGAGCTTCACAATGTAATTTCATCTACTCAAATGAGGTGGCTGAGGTCTTGAGTTCAATGAAGAGAGGTACCATTAAGTTCTAGTCAAAAGTATATATCATTGGTGTCAAGTAAGTCGTAGGCATTCAGTAGATATCTGTTGAATAACTGAATTAATCAATGAATATTTAATAAATGAATTAAAGTAATAAATGAATTAATGCATGCATACATACATGCAGTGTGACAGCATGAATATCTCCAAAATTCCCACTATTGTAATGACATATAGAACTATTTATTCTATTTCTTATTTAAAAAAATAACTTAAAAATCATTTAAAACAGGGGCACCTGGGTGGCTCAGTCGTTAAGCGTCTGCCTTCGGCTCAGGTCATGATCCCAGGGTCCTGGGATCCGGCCCCGCATTGGGGTCCTTGCTCAGCGGGAAGCCTGCTTCTCCCTCTCCCACTCCCCCTGCTTGTGTTCCCTCTCTCGCTGTGTCTCTCTCTCTCTCTCTCTCTGTTAAATAAATAAATAAATAACTTTAAAAAAATCACTTAAAACAATGAAAATCAAGTCAAACTACCTGTACTCTGTATTCAGGATCACAGTCAATGAAATTTTTAGAAAAGTCCTAGGAAACAGAATGTAAATCCAATGTAATTTTCCTATAGCAATTATACTATAGAATGGCTTATCGTCCTGACTGATGTATTTTATTATTTTTAAAGATTTTATTTATTTATTTGACAGAGAGAGACACAGCGAGAGAGGGAACATAAGCAGGGGGAGTGGGAGAGGGAGAAGCAGGCTTCCTGCGGAGCAGGGAGCCTGATGCGGGGCCCGATCCCAGGACCCTGGGCCCATGACCTGAGCCGAAGGCAGACGCTTAACGACTGAGCCACCCAGGTGCCCCCTGACTGATGTATTTTAAATAGAAACAATCATAAACACTATAGTTAATAGTGGCAGATGATATACCAGCATTTGAAGAACATAAGTTCCTAAAAATATATATAACCATTTAGATTAGAAAAGTGTAACCAAATTTATCAATTTATTAATGTGCTTAAGTTATAAACACATTTAAAACATTTTACTTTTTTATAATCCTTATTTCAGCCTATGAAGGAACACTTTTCAGCATAAATTCTTTAAAAATCTGCCTTTATAACCTTTTATCCCTATATAACCTGTATCCTTATAACCTGTTTCTCTTCTGCTCTTTTAGCTTGAGACAAGAACGTTGAGCATCTCTCAGGGAATGAAGTTGTGTAAGACAGAGGAAAATTGTTCAGGTCAGACTGTGCTTCAGAACTTCAGTATAAGTCAGGGAAAAAATAGTTGAACACATCGTAAGAGAATCTCAGAATGAGGTGAAAGGAAACTGGGAGATGATCTTGTCCAGGAATTAGCAGCTGGAAGCTAGGAAGATCAGTAGGCAAGGAGGAAGCAGGTAAAGAGCACAGAGGGTCAAAAGAGGAACTCGGGACAATATAGAGCTGGGCATAAACTCCGAAAAAATAAAACGTTTTATATGTTCTCTTGTCTTCTGGTGGATCAGATCTTTTGAGAGTAATAAAGTACAAATTCGTATAAGGTATTAGTAACTTAATACAAGTTTTATTTCACATTTTCTGAATCATAGACTCCAGAAGTACAACCACTATCAACTGCAAGTCTGTAAGAATTTTGAACTTAAAAAGCCTCCATTGAGGGGGCTCTTGCTAGGGAGGAGGAAAGTGTGGGGATGGAGGACACTTAACTTACTGTCATAGAGATTTTCACAGTGTTTGAATTTTTGGCATTAGAAAACAATAGCATTTATTAAAACCTATTTTTGGAAATCTTTGAAAGACTTGGAAACCATTAATTTCATCTGCTACACAAGGTGTGGGCCTTGAAGCGGCACCTCATGATCACTCAGTATCAGTGTCCTGCTCCATCACTTGGGAGCTTGGTGGAATGTAGAACTGCAGGCCCCATTCCAGACCTCCCAAGTCAAAACCTGCATTGGAACACAACCCCAGGTGATTTGTATGCACATTAAGTTTAAGAAGCACTGGTCTAATACAACACAAATCATAACCCCCCACTAAGCCTTTTACATGGCTGATCAGCCTCTGCTACATCAGCAGTGGCGGCGGCGGGGGGAGGCTCAGTACCTCCTAAGATAATCAACATTTTAAAAAATAAACTCCTCATCTCCACCTGCCAAACCCAAACTAAATCCTCCCATAGTTTGCCTTCCCTAGGTTAATTTCATCCTTCCAGTTACAACAGAATTATCCTTATCGCTTCATCTCAAATCCCATGTGCAATCCATGTGCAACTTCTCCTGGCTCTACCTCTAAAATATCTCCAGAATCTGACCACTTCTCATCACCTCCACAGCCACTACCATCAGCCAAGCCACCATCATCTCCCGCCAAGAGTGGTACAATAGTCACAGACCCTTGCCCTTCCCTGCCTGCAGTCTGTTCACATGTTGGCCTGAATTATCTGCTTAAATATAAACTGGATCCTGCCACTCCTCCAGCTCAAACCCTGAGGGCTTCTCATCTGATGAAGAAATCAACCCCTCAAAAATTAGAACGGTTTCATATCACATATTCAGTCAATTCAAAAAGCAGAAATAATCCGTAACATGACTGTGTTAGAGATCAGTATCAAACTCCCACTTGTTCTTCGGAACTGTGACTCTATTTATTCATTTTTTTTTTAAGATTTTATTTATTTGACAGAGAGAGACACAGCGAGAGAGGGAACACTACTGTAAAGGCCTAGTTCAGCTCCTTTCCAGTGTGTATTTTTAGTCCCTCCTGGTGATCCCTTCACTTCTTTTTGCAGGTAGATATTGGGTAAACAACAAAACCATTATTTCAAAATTCTGCAGGTGTGGATTATCTTCCCCCACGACCACATCTCACTCAGAATAATAGCCAAACTCTTCACAATGGCCTAGGGGGCTCTTCCACGTCTCTCAGCTACGGCCTACCTCACTGCCTCAGGCATATGGTGCTTTGGCTGTCGCTGGCTTCTTGGGTACACTCCCACTTCATGATCCTTGTGCTTGCTCAGTGAGGCACTCTCTCTTATGAGGCCATGATGTCCCTCTCTAACTCCCCATTTCCTATCTTCTTCCTTGCCTCCACAACACGCATTAGACTAAGAATGGAGCACTGGGTGTTATAAGCAAATAATGAATCATGGAACACCACACCAAAAACTAACGATAGAATATACTAGAACATTAAGTAATTTTTTAACTGTCTCTTTCTCTCCCTCATTAAGTCTAAGTTCCCTGAGAGCAGGGATTTTTCTTGGTCTTGACATACATACCCAATACCTAGAAAAGTGCCTAATGTGCAGTAGGCTCATAAATAACATTAGTTAAATAATGAATAATGAACAAATAGCACCATTTATTCTTAGACTTCTCTGACTGAAAGATCTTCATTCTACTGAGCTGCAATAAGTGTCATTGTAATATCCACTAGTTTAATCATCTTAGGTCTGTTCTTAGTTTCAGAAGGAATAAAACTATTCCCTGTGACACATGATAAGCCAAGTATTTAAAGAATGGTCCTATGTCCCCTAGTTTTCTCATCTTCAGATTTAAGATCTTTAGTTATTTCAGTCTTCCTGTTCTTCCCTCAAAGGTATTTTTTTTATTGGCTGCATTTAGGATTTTTCTATTTTTTATTTTCTATATATAAATTTCTATTTCTATATTATTTATACATAATTTATCTATCTATCTATTGATCTATCTATAATTTTTTTTAAGTGAGAGGACAAATGGCAGGGGGCAGAGGGAGAGGGAGAGGGAGCGGGAGCATCCCAAGCAGGCAGAGATACAGGGAGAGCCTGATACGGGGCTCGATCTCATGACCCTGAGATCATGACCTGAGCCAAAATCAAGAGTCATATGCTTAACTGACTGAGCCACCCAGGCGCCCCACACATACATATTTTAATAGTGAAAATATCCAACCTTATTAAAGATAAAAGCATCTCCTCTCTCCCAAGTACTGTCTTAGGCCCTGAAACCTGTGTTGGGGGAGGTTGGTATTACATTCTCTCTGATTCTCCCTCAGTCCATCAGGAAGGAGTCTCTTTATCTTTGATTTTCAGTAATTTGACCATATTATGCCTAGATGTAGTTTTCCTTACATGTATTTTGCTTATACTGGGGATAGGGTACTGGGTTTCTTGGGTCTGCTGGTTAATGACTGTTGTTAATTTTAGAAAAGTCTCAAGGGTTATCTGTTTAAGTTATGCCTTTGGTTCCATTCTTTCTTCTACTTACACATACATTAGACCATTTGACAGTAACTCACACGTTTTTCAGTTTGTTCTCTTTCTTCTTCCTTTTTTTTCTATTCCTTTGTCGTCCTCTCTGTGCTTCAGTTTGGGTAATTTCTATTTAGCTATGTCTAAGTTCACTAATCCTATCTTTTGCTTTGTCCATTTGCTGTTATAGCTATCCAACAAGTCCTTAACTTCAGATATTGGTATTCAGTTTTAGAATTTTAAATAGACATTTCTAGGAAATCTCCATCTTTTCAACATTTTTCTCTAAAGTACTAATACCAGTTATTTCAAACTCCTGTGTACTAATCTCAACATCTCAGTCATCTGTAGGTCTCTTACTACTAGCTAAATTTTCTCCTGACAACGGGTCTAATTTTTTTGCTTGTTTGTTATCTTATAACTTTTGATTATATATTAGACATCATGTATAAAAAGACTACAACAAGTTAATGTTATTTCTCCCAGAGAAGGAACACTTTTTCCTGCCAGGCAGAATGGGTAAGCAGGGGATAATTTCTACTCAATCATTAACTGAGCTAGGCTGTGGTTGGTCTGCAACTTTAGTTAAATGCAGTTCACCTCTGGTTTCAAAGGTCCCAAGGGCAAGACTTGTCCTATAGTTGTTGCAGGCTTCTCCCAATAGAATTATATTATTTGACAGAACTATAATGCAAACCACAACTGGGAGCCACCTATGTAAATTAAAATTTCTTAGTAGTCACACTGAAAAAGGTTTAAAAAAACAGTGGAAAATAGTTGTAATAATGAATTTAACTCAATATATCAAAAATATTGTCACCATTATATAAAATCAATAAAGATTATTAATGAGATATTTTATTTTCTTAGTTCTTCAAAATCTTGTATATATTTTATATTCATAGAACATCTCAGTTTGGACTGGCCACATTTCAAAAGCAGAAGAGCCAAACATAGTGACTACTGTATTGAATAGTGCACTTCTAACATGGCTTTATCCTTTAAGGAATGTGAAACTTTGAGAAACTCAGTTTCTTCTTACCAGCTCCCTCTCCCCACCCAACACTCAAAACAAGCACTGTGGATTACTGTGTGTTTGGGGTTCCTCCAGATTCCAACATGTCACTCTAGCCCATATGACTGATAAGTGTCCCTTGGTTTCCTCCTTTCTACAACAAAATCCCTCTGCTTATAGCCAGATAAGGCAAATAATTGCAAAGGTGAAAGGAGCATCCAGTCTCCATGCACCTAGGAAGGGCATTTCTCTCCCAGGAATTTAACACCTCTGGACCTCTTTGTGATATCAATCTTGGATTTTAAAAAAATCAGCTTTATTGTGATATAATTTATATCCCATAAAATTTATCCTTTTGAGATGTATGGTTCAGTTTTTTTGTATATTCTCTTGTACTCACTGTACAAATCATTGTACATCACGCTATCTAATTCCAGACAATTAGTATCACTCCAAAGAGAAATCCTATACCCATTAGTAGTCATTTTTCTCTCCTGTCTTAGCAATCACTCTTCTACTGTCTTAATGGATTTGTCCATTCTGGTCATTTCATATAAGTGGAATCATATAATATGTGGCTTTTTGGTGTCTGGTTTCCTTCACTTTGCATGTCTCCAAGGTTGATCCGTGTTATAACATACACTTTATTTCTCTCTCTGCAGACTAATACTCTTGTATGGCTATGCCACATTTTGCTTAGCCATTTGTCAGCTGATGAACCTTCGGATGTTTTCCACTTTTGGCTATTAAGTCTCTAATCCATGTTGAGTTAAATTTTGTGATGGTGTAAGGTAAATGTCCAAGCTCATTTGAATATCAGATAGTCTGAACACCATATGTTGAAAAGACTATTCTTTACCATTGAATTATCTTGGCTTCTTTATCAAAAACCGATGGATAGTAAATGTGAGGGTTTATTTGTAGAATCTCAATTCTATTAATTGACATATATCTATCCTCATGCTAGTACTTTATTGTCTTGATTTCTATTGTTTCATCATAAGTTTAGAAAGTAGATGTGTAAGCCTTCCAACTTTGTTTTTCCTTTCTAATACTGTTTTGGCTATTCTGGGTCCCTTGAATTTTCGTATGGACAATTTCCATGTGAATTTTAGGATCAGCCTGTCAATTTCTGCAAAGAAGTTAGCTGAAATTTTGATGTGGATTACACTGAATGCTATTTTTTTTGAAGGAGTACTGTCATCTACCATTAGTAAGTCTTCTGATCTATGTACATGGGATATAATTTCATGTATTTAGATCTTCTTTAATTTCTTTCAACCATGTTTTATAGTTTTCAAAGTAAGTTCTAGAGGGGAGGGGGGTGGGGGGGATGGGTTAGCCTGGTGAGGGGTATTAAAGAGGGCACGTACTGAATGGAGCACTGGGTGTTATATGCAAACAATGAATCATGGGACACTACATCAAAAACTAATGATGTAATGTATGGTGATTAACATAACATAATAAAAAATTATATAAAAAAATCAAAGTGTAAGTTTTGTGCTTCTTTTGGTAAATTTATTCATAAGTATTTAATTTTCTGATGAGATTATAAAAGGAATTATTTTAATTTTACTTTTAGATAGTTCACTGCCTAGTGTTAATGGGAGCTGATTTTTCATGTTTTGATTTTGTGTCCTACAAGCTTACTGAACTTAGCTGCCCAACAGTTTTTCAGTGGATTCCTTAGGATTTTCTATATGTAAGACCACATCATCTACAAAAAAGAGTTTTATTTCTTCCTTACAATCTGGGTGCCTTCTATTTCATTTTTCTTGCTTAACTACCCTAGCTAGAACCTCTAGTGTAATGCTAAATAGATGCAGTGAGAGCAGATATCCTGATCTTAGGGGGAAAGCATCCAGTGTTTCACCATCAACTATGTTAGCTATCATTTTTTTTTAATAGATGCCATTCATCAGGCTGAAGAAGTTAGAAAAACCAAGACAAAAAGAAAAAACACAAAGAGCAGATTAAAACAAGGAGGAAGTAAAAACATATGGAAAGGGAGGAGAGTGCAATGACCAAATTGAGGGAGGGGGGACTAAATGATAGAAATACAAATTTAAAAATAGTTCTGAAAGGAATTCATTAAAAAATCGATTCTGAAATGCTCTGCCATTAGTTAAGTATATGTTTTCTGGCAAAACATGTAAAAATTCTGTGCACCTTGGTTTGTCAATTACCAAAAAAAAAAATGGGGGGAAATTTATTCTATAAAGTACCTTTTCTGTACTTTGTATGTAATTGGTACATATTTTTTATATATTTTACGTGAGTCAGGATGTGAGGCACTGAAGATCTAAAGAGGTAATATGCTTTTATTTACACTTAGTTTACTTTTTAGTGTTATATTTCCACATTCTACAAAATCATTCAGTAGTGAAACAGGGAAGGAAATTAGATAGGAAAAGAAGGTAGAAAGTAAGAAAAGGAAAGAAATATAGAAAAAGAAGAGGTAAATACTAAAGATACAGAAAGGGAAGGAAAAATTAGGTATGAAGAAAACATGGAAAATAAAGGAGAGTGACTGAGAAGAAACGGTTCAAGGACAATGGGACGAAAGCAGTGACAAACAAGCAGAGGAGAGCCACATCCCCACAAATGACCGCTGAGGAGCCAGCAAGTGGAGAGGGTAGAGGAGGAAAGGAAGTTTCTCAGGGGTTTACTTTATTGATGGTGATAGGATCTTTTAATATAAAACATATTTCTTTCACCAAAAGTAAAGCAGGACCCTCTTTGAGGACCACTGACTTCTGAAGTGGTAGACAAATGAAGTAGAAAAGACAAATACACCTGAAAGAATTTTCAAATGTTAGAAAATTATTTTTATCCAGAAAGAATTCTACTGCAATCCTTTTCTCTAGCGCCTGAGAGAGTAAAATGGTAGGAGTTGTGGTCTTGCCTCTATCATTACTTGACTAGAGACGACTATTCTTTTGGATCCTCAGTTTCCTAATGTATAAAGTAAGGCAGCGGGATTCAAAAATTCCTAAGGCCTTCTTCAGTTCCTGCATCCTGAGATTCTACATAAGCTAGCAAAAACAAAACAAAACAGAAACAAAAACAAAAAGCCCCCAGAAACCTTACTTAAGGGATGAATACTATAAGCTACCAACAAAAATAATACAAGAAAGAGAACCTGATACATAATTCAAAGGAAAAACCTATCAACTCAAATAAGAGAAAAATTTGAGAAAATAAAATCCATAGCTCCCCTCTTAAAGATTGCTGGCAACCTCTAGGTGGTAAGTGCATTACAAAACTCAGAACCTCTCCTAGCAGTAACATTTATTGGTGAACAGTAGGAATTTATTTTCAAAGAGTGACACTACCTCATCTGAGAAGCAGACCAGCAGGATGAATAAGACACACTCGTACATCTGTATTTCTGTGATTTTTCTCACTTGGTACGATTTGCAACTGTACTTTTATGTCTGGCAGCAGTGCCAAGTTCAGTACGAATGATGTATTATTTTTATCATGTTGATTACATATGTTCACCAGTTTAGTTGTCCATAGATGCTTGGTGTGGTTTGCAAATACTCAGTGACAAAATCCAGAGCATGGCATTTTCACAGAAAGTGTTTACTGTGAAATTTCTCCTTAGAAGTTTGCTTTTCTTTACAGCTTTGATCCATATGACATCCACAGTCCTACATTTCAAATAATGGCTTATAGCTAAATTAAGAAAATGCTTCAATTTGATACAACATGACTACAGTAGGATGTGGTAGTTCTGGAGAGAACCTCTTTTTCCTGTGTGATTGGAGATTTGGTCAAATTTAAAGCCTGCTAAACTTTTCCAAACTGCGCTTCTTCAGCTTTATGGTGACTCGGTGCTTACATTCTGTTATTCATCAACACTTCACAGAAATACTTGATTTGTCTGAATGAATTTAAAAACCCACAACTGAAGAAAATCAGAAAAACCTGGTTTTAAATATCAAAAGATTCCAAATGAAAAGTATTTCTGCAGGCCACACTAAGCAAGTTTTATTGATCAGTGTACTTCTTTGCAGGATGAAATTGTTGCAAGATTGAACGTAAGAAAATAAACTTACTGGTAAATATCTTTCCTGAGGACAGATCTGCCAAGGGGATTGTCAGCTTGGGGAGCCATAGCAACAGAGCCAATCTTCAAAACCATGGTGTCTTCTTTTGCTGCCTGATTAACTGTAACAAGAGAAATAGACTCATGAAGTATACAGTGGGTCTGTGTGTAACTTCATGCATAAGGAGAAATCTTTGAATAATGGGGTAGAGACACATTAAGATAAAAACCAATAAAGGAGGACAAGGAAAACATTACATTAAAAATAAAAATATTTGATGCTTTTTAAAACTATTTCCTTTACATCCCATTAAGTAGTTTTCTCTCTCTCTCTTTTTTTTAAAGATTTTATTTATTTATTCATGAGAGACAGAGAGAGAGAGAGAGAGAGAGAGGCAGAGGGAGAAGCAGGCTCCCAAGGAGCAGGGAGCCTGTTGCGGGACTCGATCCCAGGACTCCAGGATCATGACCTGAGCCGAAGGCAGACGCTTAACCATCTGAGCCACCCAGGCGCCCTAAGTAGTTTTCTCTTATACACGATTAAAATGGCAATTAAAAAAGAACCAACTCCACCCCAACATTAAAACATATGATGTTAAATACATATAAGTAGTGCTGAAGTAATATATTTATCAAATTTCATAGTCTTAGACTACTACCTCTTTCTCCCAAGTGATCGTCAGCCCTAGGATTTTTACCACTGCATTGCTGTGTACAAATATATTACTGTCTACAAATATATTGAAGATCACCACAAAGTCAGGAACAGATTCTCAAAGCCATTTAAATTTACATGATAAATAATAATTAAATACAATACACACACACACACACACACACACACACACACACACACACACACAGTAACAGCACTTTAAGCTATTAACACGTCCTAAGACCCAAAGGAAACATAATGGCTACAATGGTGAAGAAAGAAAAAACCAAGGACTGTTTATTATACAAGGACATTTCAACTTGCTATTCTAGGCGCTTTTTAAGTTTAATAATTTCTACTGTGAAATTGAGAAGTAGTAATTTCACACCTATGTAAAAGTCCTACCTCTTAATGGAATCTATCACTAAGGTAAATAATCTCAAAAACAATAAAAAATTAATATATATATGTATATATATATATAAATCGATTCTGATCCTTTGTACTGAATAAAGCAATATTTTACCATGTTCTTATCTTATAAAGTTCAACAATTTTTCTATAAATCACTGGCCAATCCAATGTCTTTTCTAAGGACTATTCGAAATGGAAAGGGGTCCTTCACTGCAGCATTAATTTATATTAAATTCTACTCCTTTTTCTCTACCAGATGATCTCACTGTAGTAGCTGTTTAAAAAACTGTTTAAAATTGCTAACAACATACAACTTTCTGGGTTTGGAAGAAAACATGTACTAAAACTCATAATTTCTCTCAAGAAACTATCATCTGCCACAAATGGAACAGAAAAGGACTGGCTGCAAGACCTCAGGAATATCCTGAACAGAACACGCCTACAAAGGCATACAATCCATATTTCGCAAACTGTGGTGCCCAAAGAATGCAAAAGCTAAGAGATTATTTCCAGCTGCTTCAGCAGTACACTCAGTATGGTCTGACTTAGATTAGTCTAAAAAAGAAAGTCAGAATCAAGAACATCAGAAAAAGTTAGAAGAAAGATATTCAGTGAGGAAAAGAAGGAACCAGAAGATGTACACAAAGGGAGTGGCAAAACAGCTGGGAGGTGGGGGTAAGAAGGACAGAAAAAGGGAAAAAAAGGGGGGAGCTATCAAAATAAATATTAGCAGGGGGATGCTACAATAAAGATAGTACTCTTAAATGTCCACAGCAAAAAAAATCAAATAGAAAACTACTTCTCATGCAGCTGTACTATTTTCAAATGACTAGAGGTCTGGCTTGATTATAGGTCCTTAGTCTATGAACACTGTTTACGTTTCACAGATCTTGCATTTTATGCCAAGCTTATCAAATAGTTCCATGCGGGTAAAACCTCTGATTAAGCAGCAGGCATCAATTAAATCAATAAATAGTAGGCCCGGAGAATAGACCATACCACAAAAGTGCAATTAGTGTACTTGCTAACTGTTCTCCCAGGCTGCAGATACGACCCACCATATGAAAGCCTGAAATGTAATAGAAACACTGCAGTAAATGAGGTACATATGGAAGAAAAATGACGTACTTGGTGTTATATACAAAGCCAGATCCAAGAACAGAATTCTGTTTCTGTTAGAGCCAAAAGTGTTCTCACTAGATTATACTGACTATAAAGTTATAATAATAAAAAAAAAGCACTTAATGCAGATCATTCACAAACTAAATAATCTTATTACAGAAAGTATCTAGCTTATCAAAATCTACCTCTGAGAGATAAGAAAAAAATAATAAAAATAAGTATTTATACAAAAAAATGCCTTTATTCAGTTCTTTAGTTACTTTATAATTGGAAAAAAATAAGCTTCCCCTTTTTTGGTTTATTTCACCTGCATTCAATAGTTGGACCATATGAGGAAATGTTCCCTCTAGATGCATTTTCAACATGAAAATGAATGCCTTCATTCTTTGCTTGAACTGTATTTTTTAAAATTTAGGCTCATGCGGAACTACTTACTCTAGAAGACTCATACTAGATCCAAATAACAGTCCACTATTCTGAAATAAATAGCTTAAACTGGAAGTCAAACACCTGTAGATTCAGGATCCTGATAATGTTTGCACATAATGCAAACAATATTCAAGTTGAAAACCAGACTTTCAGTATCATTTGTTTAAATAAAATACTAGAATGTTAAATATATTTTTATTATTAACTGATTTTACACATGAACTACTAGAAACTTTTACATTTAATGTAATGTGAAATATAAGTCTGAAAGATTTTATCTTTTCTTGGGGCAAGACTGTATTGAAAATCAAAACGTTATGAACAACTCTGAAGTTATGAGCTTAAGTAACCAAAAGATTAAATAAAGAGCAGAATTTCCCTGCAATTGTCAGATAACATAAGACTGTTGCTTATAAATTAGTTTTCTTAAATCCAACAAGAAATAAAAGTGTTTTGGAGACTTCAGCTTTCTTTTAAGGTTCTCAGTATAAACTTGACACAGTAAAACATCTAAAGGCTCAAGAGTATTTGAACTTGCCACTGTGCAACGTTATACTTTTAAAAAGCCCTAACTATAGTGACAACCCTACACAAAGCTATTAACAAAAGGTTTTAATAGTTATTGCCGTATTTGCGGTTGAAGACAGAAAGAAGGTTCAAAAAAACCTTGTGACCGTCATGTTTACTACTGGGAAATACAGTTGCATCTATTTTGCCAATTAACTCCAATTTACAGGCACAAATTGCTTGGAGATATTGCTTATAATACAGTTTCTGCTGAGAAGTACAGATTTGGCAATATTTAGTTATGCAATCATACTCATTAAAACATAATTTACACATATGCTTTAATCTGATACAGATATAACTCAAGCAAACTTTTTAACATCTTTCTGGAGTAAAATGAATACTACCCTCTTGACTCTTACTAGATTTTACTGGTGTCATGTAAGTAATTATATTTCTTTCTTTTTTTTTTGTATTTTAATTTTTTATTGTTATGTTAATCACCATATATTACATCATTAGTTTTTGGTGCAGTGTTCCATGATTCATTGTTTGTTCATAACACCCAGTGCTCCATGCAAAACGTGCCCTCCTCAATACCCATCACCAGGCTAACCCATCCCCCTACCCCCCTCCCCTCTAGAACCCTCAGTTTGTTTTTCAGAGTCCATCATCTCTCATGGTTCGTCTCCCCCTCTGACATACTCCCCTTTTCTTCCTCTCCTGTTATCTTCTTCTTTTTCTTTTTTCTTAAAATATGTTGCGTTATTTGTTTCAGAAGTACAGATCTGTGATTCAACAGTCTTGCACAATTCACAGCGCTCACCATAGCACATACCCTCCCCAATGTCTATCACCCAGCCACCCCATAATTATATTTATTTCTAATGAAATTGCTGCTTCAATCATGTTTTCCTTAGTCACATTATTATCTTTTAAAATGCATTAAATGAAAACATTCAATCTTCCAAATAAAATATACATTTAAAAATTTGTCTATCCTTCAAAATGACTAAAAATGGTGAATTTTACGTTATATGCATTTTACTGCATTGAAAAATTTTTCATGGGTGAATTATCATTCGAATTAAGAGTAGCAACAATGAAAGATAAAGTGTCAAAAAAATCTAATAGAATGTGCCAAAATCTTTGAATTTTTGGCATGCATTTTTAGAACTGTGTTTTATAGAAAGGCACATATTCTGGAAATTCACTACTTCTCAGAGATAGTATAGATGGAGATTTAAGTGCAACTGACCCTTGAACAACATGGGTTTGGACTGTGTGGGTCCATTTCTATGTATTTTTTTTTTTAAATATCCTGGAAAAAATTTGGAGATATGCAACAATTTCAAACAAAGACAAATTGTGCAGCCTAGAAATACTGAAACAGTCAAGGAAAAGTTAGGTATTCTTATAATACCGCATGTAATACATACAATGTACAAAATATGTGTTAAATGTTTATGTTATTGGTAAGGCTTCCCACCTAAGCAGTTAGTAGTTAAGTTTTTGGGGAGTCCACAGTTTTGGGGAGTCAAAAGTTATACATGGATTTTCAACTGTGGGGGTGGGAGGGATAGTGCCCCTAACCTCTGCATTGTTCAAGGGTCAACTATATATACACATAGACACACATCTAGGCAGAGGAAAGAAAAAAAGAAAAAAAATGTATGCAATACAATGTAGGCCGGAAAAAAGACTTAATACACAAAGAGCTCTTATTAAGTGATAAGGAAAAGACGAGTAACAACTTAGAAAAAGAGTGTACTTTTCATTAATGAACCTGACAAAACCCCAAAAACTCTGTTAGGATGAGAGAAAGGAAACAGAAAACTGGTGCAGCTACTTAGAAGGGCAATTTGACATTTGACATCCCTTAACAGTTTAAAGGTACATGCCCTTTGATCTAGTAATCCTTTTGCTAGAAATTTATTTATATACATTCTCACCCAAGTCATGAAAAAAATGCCACTAAAAAGGTGTTTACTGCAAAAAGTTTATATAAGCAAAAGATTAAAATTAACCACAAGTTCACAGAGAAACATGGCAGACTATATTTTCCAAAATGGTCATAACAATAGGCACCCTTTTCTGTATGCTTTTATTTAGGTTACCTGCTTAGGAAGTACTTAGGCATCTGAATTTTGAAATTATACCTTAAAAATCCCACCACAACCACCACCAAAAAGAGAGAAACAACTTTAAAAATAAGAAAAAAGTCTGGAAAGATTTTTGCAATTACAATCAATTGGGGATTTTTCTAGTCACAGCAGCTGAATGGGAAATTTAAAACTTTTAATTTAACACAGGAAGCCAAAAAACAACAAACAAGACAAAAACGCAAAAGAAAATCAAGAAATAAAGCGTTTTTTCTCTCCATTTTTTCAAAGAGCCAGGTTTTTATTCCTTCTGACATGTATACAAATCAGTGAAGCACAGAACCTGCTTCAATAAACCATTGGTGTGTAGGAAAGAAAAACGAAGCTAGAGTTCACTACTGAACTTCTGACCTCTGTCTCATTGCAGGGGTGCTCAGGTGCTCAGTGTAACCATGCTCCCATCCTTACTAAGAATGAGCCCTCTTATTGGCCGAAGTATGCTTGCACATTAAGCGTTGTTCAGAAAATCCACAAATCCTGCCTTTGTCAAAAAGGTGTCCAAATAGACTGCAGGTTCCTCAAAAACAAAGAATTCTAATACAGAATTACCATATGACCCAGCAATTCCATTCCTAGGTACATATACACAAGAAGTGAAAATGGGCTCCAACAGACACCTGTATGCTAGTGTTCATGGCAGCATTACTCATAATAGCCAACTCAACGCTGGAAACAACCCAAGTGTCTGACAGATAGAAGTTAACAAAATGTGGTACATCCATTAAATGAAATATTATCCAGCCATAAAGATGAAGTTCTGATACATGCTACAATATGGATGGACCTTAAAAACATCATGCTAAGTGAAACAAGCCAAATATTCATGATTCCACTTACATGAAATATCCAGAATAGGCAAATTCATAGAGACAGAAGGTAAATTAGGGGTTATCAAGGGCTGGGAGAGTTACTGCTTAATGGGAACAGAGTTTATTTGTGATGATGAAAACATTTTGGAAATTGTGGTTATGGTTGTAAAACACTGTCCATGTAATTTATTCCATTAAGGTACCCCTGAATAATAACAAATGGAAAAAATTTTGTTATATGTATTTTACCACAATAGAAAAAAATGAAAAAAAAAAAGACTTCTAATTCAATGATCAAGCAATTTACATTTTACAGGTAACATCTGTCTTAAGAAGACACATTTAACATTATAAATAAGATCCTCCTAGTGATGACCACCTAAGGGCATGACACTGACGTGGATGGTGAAAATTAGTTTGTCATGTAAATTTCTCTCACATGTATTGTTACAAAAATTTTATTCAAAGAAGCCCTAGAATGAACATCTAAACTGAAATGAAAGAAAAATTCACTGTGAAAATGCCCCCCTGTATTAACAAGTACCAGTCAAAGACATCCCAAATCATTCAGAACATCAAACAGATAATATTTTACGATGAATAAGCAAAAGTTGAATGCAGATCAAATGTGCACACTGAGAAACAGCTATGTCTGATTCTGGGCGATTTACCAGTATAAACACTACTGAACATCTATTTAAAAAGTCTTAGCCATACTGGCATGTCTTGAAAAAGCAACATACTGATGCTGCTTTATATTCTAGGCCCAATTTCAAAATTTAAGTGGGAGATGAAGCATATACACTATGTTTATTTTCTTTGTATTTGTGATCACTATTGATATTTTAGATGTGAAATTTAAGGTGTGAAACCTTAAATTAAAATAGCATTAGGGATATTAGAGGAAAAAGGATTCAATTCAGGATCAGTTAACATGCAATTACTACTTAGAGACCAGTTTAGTCCTATAATTTGAAGGTCATTTGTAATTCCTGAACACGTCTATATCAGTACTAAAGCATTACGAAGTCAGATAGGTTGCTTTGCTTCCTGATTTGTCTGCATGACCTTTCCCAATTTTTTCATACAGCCCTCTTTCTGTACTTCTCTCCACCTCATCCTAACTTTTCATCTCCTATAAAACTTTTTTTCTTAGGTCTCAATGAAGTTTTGGCCTTACCAACTGTTTACATTCAAATGAAAATAATTAGAAAATTATGGAAATATAAAATATACACTACAAAGAATTTTCAGGAAATCACAAAAGCTTACTCACATATCTTAAGTGAAATTACAGAAACTCACTCTGATTAGGAAAATAAATGCTTTTTTACTTACCAGAGAGATATCTGTAGAAAACAATATCCTCAATTGTTAAAAAAATTTAGAACTTTTTATAATATAGATATAAGACTTTACTCTTATTTTTATCTAGATACAAATTTTCTGCCATTTTATCTTAATGGAAAAAGTTATAGATACTGTCATATAATGATATTTTTGAAAGGTAATGGACTACTTCAAACTTTTACCAAAATAATCATGTTTCCAAACTACTGCTTCCATAGTGTTTTCCCCTTACTTTCAGCTGAAAAGTCCAAAAGATGGCTTGAAAATCTCCCTGACCTTTTATGTCTGTTCTCTGATTGTGTGGTTATGAGAAAATGTTATTGTGACACTGAAACTAGTTCTCAGAGAGCTAAATTGTTTAAAAATATAGGTTTCTTTTTGGGGCACCTGGGTAGCTCATTTGATTAAGTGTCAGACTCTTGGTTTTGGCTCAGGTCATATTCTCAGGGTCCTGGGATGGAGTCCTGAGTCAGGCTCTGCGCTCAGCGGGGAGACTGCTTAAGATTTTCTCTCCTTCTCCCTCTGCCCCTTCCCCTGCAGGTGCGTGCATTCTCTCTCCCTCAAATAAATAAATCTTTTAAAATGCTCCCTCTAAGACTGTATGGTGACTAACATAATTAAATTAAATAAAAATAAATAAAAAAATATAGGTTTTTCTTAAACCTATGTAACTTTAATATAAATTACATTATCTAAACATTCATTAGATACTCACATAATAAAGGATAATAACAAGGAAAAAGCATAAAGGTCAGTGTCTCTGCAATGAATATGCAGCTTTTCTGGTTAGCAGTTTCCTCTCAGATCCCTTGTAATTGCTCAGTGAAGACTAACTTTATTCTTTACCATTCATGTGTTTCTACAAACTATCTGAATAAACGAGAACAACTGTATAGTGCTATCAGAATACAGTGATGCAGAGAGTACTAATTTATCTCAAAGTAATTAACTTTATGATAGCTCTTAGCAAAAACCAGAAGGGAAATAGGAACTAGCTTGTATTAAAAATCCATTAAGTATAATATGCTGAATTTACCTCTAGACATCTTTGTAATTAAGAACTATAAAGCTCTACAAATATATTTTTTATTAATAGAAAAAAAAATTTTTAGAAGGACCATTACTTTGAGCAAAACTGAATTATTTATAATGTTAGGCAGAATAATCTTCCCTATGTGTTTGCAGACAGAACAAGAGATAGACTAGACTCCAAGAAGAAAGAGAATGGAACTTGGTGCCTTTCTTTTTTTATTTACCATCCCTGATCATTCAAGCTCTTCCTCCTCCACATCAGGACTAAAAGGGAAAAAAAGCTCTACTGTTCTCACGTGGCAGAAGTTATTACTTATCCCTCTGATAGCATTCTCTCTTCTTTCTCAAATTCACAGGGCCTTAATTTATGAGCAAGGTACCCTACCACCTAGGGAAATACTGTTTCTCAGGCTCTCTCACACTGGGGCATAACCATATGACTAAGTTTTGGCCAATGAAGTATAAAGAGGAGCGAAATGTGGGACTTCCAAATATTCTACTTTGAAAGAAAGGGCACGCCTCCTCCTGATTCAACTCTCATTTATTGAGAGCTTACTAAGCAAGTGGCACTATTCACATAGTCTCAATGCAGTCGTCACTGGAAAGTAAGCTATCAGGAAGGCCTATCAAGTTAAATACCACTAATACCATTTTATACATAGGACTCAGATTAACTTGCTCAAGATTTTATACTTCATAACTAGTAAAGCTGGGATTTGAGCTCAGGTCTCTGTAACTCTGAAGTTCATACCGTGTGAACCACAGTACTCTAATTTCACTCAAAATCCTTAAAGTTCTTCACTGTTTTATAGCACGGGGGAAACTAAAAATTTAAAAGTGACTCTCATGTGTGGAGGCAATGGGATTATAAATTCACTTTATTTTATTTTATTTTGTTTTTTTAAAGATTTTATTTATTTACTTGACAGAGGGAGAGGGAACACAAGCAGGGGGAGCGGGAGAGGGAGAAGCAGGCTTCCCGCTGAGCAGGGAGCCCGATGTGGGGCTCGATCCCAGGACCCTGGGATGATGACCTGAGCCGAAGGCAGACACTTAACCAACTGAGCTACCTATTTAGGCGCCCCTAAATTCACTTTATTTTAAAACCTAAAATAATCTGCACCAAGAAGCCTGGAAAAAGCCACAGGAGCCTTGGAGTGTTGGTTATTTTTTTAAAAACTAATTTCTGGTTACCTTAGGTATATGGAACTTAACATTTGAGTTTAATAAAACAAATGACAGTAAGCATAAGCTTTACTAGCAAAAGCCCCGACGAAAAAAATCATTTCTTATTCTGTAACTAATTGAGTCAGAAACATACCCAGTATTCTGACATATCTCCTGAAGATTTAGTTGTAGAATGACTGTAACATATTTACTTTTTCTAAAACACACCCAAGTGCAAAATACAACCACTATATTAAAAAAAATAGGAAACTAAAGCCCCCAAATGGAAGTTATGTAAAATTAGACCAAAAAAAAATCTGAAGACAATACCTTCAATACTTGGCTGCATTTCTTCTGTTTTTGGAAAAAAAATTCTGATTACGCTTGTGTTGATATAAATCAAAGGTAAACTGCGTGAAGTCAATGTATGGCTCCTCATGGGCTGACCAGGAGATTTTCTTTTCTCTTTTTGGGTCCTTGGTAGTTTTGCTTGAAATATACTTGCAATGGCATTAAGCAAAGGAAAGCAAAGGACAATATCAAAAGCTTGGGCTGAAAGAAGAATTTCATGAAGAAAATGAGGGGAACCATCCGTTAAACCTTCAGATAACTTATGAAAACTTCTTCGCTCATTTCTTGATGTTAACTTGTGGCGGACATTTTTTGTTACAGCTTTTGTGTATGTCAAAGAGAGAAATCCATGCTGCTGATGAGAGCCATCTAGAAGTTTTGCTGTTGTCTGTTCCAGAAAAAGGAAATCACAATACACACTTCATTAAAAAAAGAAAAAAAACTATTTGGAAGCAGAAAATAATCTCAGTTGGTATTATAATCTTTTATTACGTCTATGACCCTTGATGAGCACATTACTGATCAATTCCAAGGATGGGGAAAACCATCTAAGACTTAGAATGACTCAAATGAAAATCAGGAAATCAGGAATCCTGAGTTCTAGTTCTAGATCTTGAGAGGCAATTAAACTTTGTTGTGTCTGGGTCCATGATTTCTAAATTTTCTGTAACTTTCAGAATTTGGAACAAGTCATCCCTGGATTTTATCTTTTCGTTCTTAATAATTCTTCATTGAAAGTACCAATATGCTGTTCTAACATGGGTCACAGAGAGGTTGTTTATGCAGATAAAACTGAAATAACCATAACCATGTTATGTATTTCCACTTGTAATCAACAACCTGAATAGAAAAGATGATTGACTTCCCTTGACCTAACACTCATGAGAACAGAGTTTTTCCTTAGATAATGTGGCTAATTTATACGATGACTGAGCCCATAAAAAGAGCCTCATTGATACCATGCTTTGATAACTAAACCAACCATTTCATGCATGTTTACTGGAAACAGTAACATAACACAAAAATAAAACATCTGTCTTTTAGAACCTGCTTATTTTCACTGGCTATCATATTGTTTATAAAACCTAACTATCAACTCTCTTACAACTCAAACTCATATTCCTTGGGTCTAATGTTATATTAATATGCACACATTTGAGTAAAAATTATATCATTAAAACAATATTTCTGACAAAACTTGTCCGCTTAACTTATATTCAGATGACACACTATAAACAAATTATAGTAAAACAGCATACTTTTAAGAGTGAAGTAAAATGCATACTTTGTATTTGTCAACGTATGAAAAGGACAGCTCTTGCAAGTTTTCCCAAACCAATAAATATACATAAAATCGTATTTTGTAAATTACTCAACATAAAATTAAAGTTAAGTTGTTATACTCCACATTTCCAACCTCTCTTCCCAGGGCCTGATAAACTTTTTAGGTTACTAGGGTCCAATGTGTGATGTCAAGAGAGGAAGTAACCTGAGAAGGAAGAACAACCAAGAAAAAAGTGAGAGTGGCAAAGCGGCAATGTGTTGGGACCTATGTCATGCCAGCACTAGGGAAGCTCTTTCGCTTCCATTCCCTTCCTCTCATGTTGCTGCCTGTTATTCAGTGACACAGCGGGAGGAAAAGAGTATGCTATTCTACTGTCACTGTTAATTTTTTTTTTTTAAGATTTTATTCATTTATTTGACAGAGACACAGCAAGAGAAGAAACACAAGCAGAGGGAGTGGGAGAAAGAGGAGCAGGGAGCCCGATGCGGGGCTTGATCCCAGGACGCTGGGATCATGACCCCAGCTGAAGGCAGATGCTTAACGACTGAGCCACCCAGGTGCCCCCTGTTAATTCTGTTTTAATCTGGACTTTAAAATGAAGAAGGGTGAGATAAAATTTATCTTTGTATATGTTCTTTTTTAAACTAATTTTCTGACCATTAAAAATAACTTGGGAAGTAGGCATTAAATGGATGTACAAAATAATCATATTTCATATAACTGTGCTGCCCTCAGAACATTTTTTTTTAACCGTTCCCAACTTTCTCGTTGCCTCTCTGATTTCTCTTTCCTTTTGCTTTCTACACTCAAAAGGAAATACGGTAAAACAGGAAAAAGTGCTACCAGTCTTATCATCATCTTGCTGGACAGCAGGAAACACTGGATGGAGAAGGGTGGCTGGGGTATGGCCGCTCAGCAACACTGTCTTAGGTCTCTAAACTGGACTTGGGTGGGAGGGAGCAGAACAGCCATCAACCACTAATCTACATAACCTCGCTCAAATAATCCTCATAATGGCAACACATGAATCCCTGGAAAAAGCATAAAAGGTGGTTCACTGAATAAATGCTTTGATTTGGAAAATAACTTTTAAACATATTGAATGAATGTAGGTACTCTTAAAAGGTAAACTCCCATGAGAAAAAGTTTGCTGCATCTTTAATTCCCTTAACATAAGAGGGGGAAAAAAAATAAAAGAATGAATACTGGCTAGAGTTGAGATACTGCAAATATTACTTTTCACACCGTAATAATATCTTATTCTCTTTAAAATGAAAAGTTAGAAAATATTAAAGAAATATTAGAAAAAAATTTAAAACCAGAAAAACTGATAAAGAAAAATTTTAAAGGGCATTAACAAATAAGTGGGGGTTTTCATGAATATACATTAGAATTATTCAAAATTTAAAAAAAATTAAGAATGTTTCTCATAGACACTAATAACATTCAAAGAGATGAAAATAAATATGAACAGAACTTTTGCTGATATAAAAGCCACATTTAGAGATATCTTTTTCCAGACTAAAATTCCAGAAAAAAATAAAAAATCAAATCAGAAACTAGCATTTGCTATGCAAACACAATATTAAACATTAAATCTAGGAACACAATTAGTTAAAATATTTGGCTAATTTTTATCATTTTTTTTAAAGATACAGGTCTTAAATTCCTTTTGAGCTACAAAAAAAGAGGAAATAGTTCCCACATGCTAAGAAAATATCTAATAATGTTTGCAATGATTTAATAAATTCTTAAGAGAATTGCTATTACCACTGTTGATTATCTGGTCTTAAATATTTTAAAATGCATTTAAAATATTTTACATGCATTTGCATTGACTTAAAGAATGTCACTTAAAAAAATTAGCTTAATAACATATCCAGATATATTGTACCACTAGAAAAAACAAGGTTCTAAACTTCTAAAAGCCATTGGTGTACAGTCTAGTATTCATCTTCTATCCAGTCAATGACAGGCATGCAGCCTTGTCCAGTTTCAAGAGGTCACCAAGTAAGGTACTTTGAATTAGTGTGAGAAGGAAATGGCATAATTGAAAGGGGGGAAAAAGGCAATCTAAGTAAGAATCATAAAGGAAATGACAAAGCAGTTTGGTCAACTCTTGATCATTCAAAACATGCACAATTTAAAAAACATTATACTTAATGTCCTACACTTTGATTTTCTTATGCTGATGGTAAAATTAGGTTGTAATCACAAAAACAGAGTGAAAAACAGGATATGCAAGTAACCCAGAAACAAATTAGATTGTAGTGGAAAACCGGTGTATGATTTAAAAGTACAGTAGAGTTCACTGATAACGTGGATGATACAGAGGAAGATGAAAATCAAGAGTTAACTCTATGGATAGTTCAATTCCTTCTCTGGATTCCTGTTAGTGGGAGTTCTGTAGCATAATTTTAAAATGATTTCTTACAGAAGGAAAGAAGCCAGAGCAATTACTGAAAGGGTCCTGCTTGCTGATGGGTCGAACCAACAAGGTGCGTCTGTTCAGCTTGTCAGTACAGGAAAGGAAGACACCTCCACATTGCCCCAGAGACCAACACTCTTCCCCAAGGCTTGAGGTGATGGACAGGAGCAAAGAAGGTGAAAAGACAAAAAGCAATAAAAGCCATAAGCAAAAAAATCTAGATAGTTTTAATTTTGCTGAAGTCTGCATAGGTTTAGGTTTGAGCCACTGCTAGGTATGGCCTCTGTCTGGACCATCTTCTGCAAAAGCATTGTTAATGGAAGTAAATGAAAAATAATTGCTTTTAGTGTAAAATGACTACTTTTAGTTTAGATAAAGGACAATCCAACAAGAACTCATTTATGAATAGGAAAGTCAACATAATAATACATTAATGATAAAGTATTTTAATACAAGCAATCCTACCTTTGCTGTTTGAAAAATTTACTTAATACCTAGAAGAGGAAAATCGTTACAAAACACAAGCAGTTTAAAGGAATAGTTTTGTATAATGTAATTTTGGAAGAATAGGTCAAAAAGAATTTACTCTGAGCTTTAATTCTTGTAACCATTAGTCCTATTGCATGAAAGAACAAAGATAAAACAGTTTACAAGATATTTTTAAAAAATCATAATTACTAAATGAGTCTCACCACAGGTTTTTCTTTGCACTGCAGAAATACTCCTTCAAAATGTCCTGACTGCCAACCTTCCCCTGGCCTGGAAAACATAAGTTCACCTTATCTGTTCTCTTCAATTTTTCTGAGTTAAAAAATTGAGCATATATAACTATTTCAAATAGTTATTATGTAAACAACACTACACTGAACTAAAACATGGATCTGACAATGCAATTAAGAACAATTTATATTAGCACCACACCACACCTGGTCATTTTGCAGAGAAGCATTTGTCTTAATGGTAAAACTGTATACTTACTGATTGGTTATTAATTTCTATCTCATCCATGAAACTATAAGGCCCATAAGGGCATGACTGACATCAATTTTTCTCAACCACTATATCCTCAGTGCTTATTAGCATGTGCACATAATATACACTCAATAAATATTTTGACTAAGTGAATGAATAAATTATTTAAAACTTAGATAAATTTAATAGTAAAGTCACTGATGATCTAGAAGACACATAATATTCACATCATCAGGAAATGATTTCGGCTATAACATAATAATCATGTATCCCCTGCAAAAATCACTTTTATATAGGATATGCTATTCAGGAAGACCTAAAGAACTAAACATTCCATTATCAAAGATCAATTAATGATTCATGGTTAATACAACAAAAACAATTATATGCTTTGTAATATACTATCAATAAAACAGATTTTAATATATAGTCAGCAAAATACTTTGAACTTTACAATTACGACACAATGTTTTGGCTGGACAGATTTGATAGTCATTGACAAAAGCAATACAATATATGTGATAAGCAATGTGATAAAGAATCAAAATTCAAATGTTTTTAATGCAGAATTAGAAACATGTTAAATAAAAAACATTCTCCTTCTACGGTCTATGATGTACCAATAAAGGTACAGAAACATATGTACTTCTGCAGGCTCTCAATAAATAACTGCTGAATGAATATTACAAATGCAGAGAAAAAATAAACTTTAAGATTGTTTCTATACCAATATGAAATTGAAAATGATGCTGTTTCAAAATTTTTTTAAAATGTGTGAATTTTATGGTATGTAAATTATAATTCAATTTAAAAAATACAAATTCCAGAGTATTCTAAAGCAAAAAAAACCCACAAAAAAACAAAAAACAAAACAACCAAAACAAAACAAAAAAACACAAAATTTGTTTCTTTTATTTTGGAAAAATTTTGTTATTTTGTTATTCTTATTTGGGAAAAATTAATGACAAAATTGCTATGCATCTTTAAAGTGAAGATATCTAAAACTTTACTTTTTTACTATCATTATTTATTATTACAAATAAACATGTATATATTAAACATAATTTAAGTATAAATTATATTTTTTTTACATCATACTTTTGATAGAAATTTACTAGGGAAAGGAAAATTTGATTCTAGGAATATCCACCACATGTATATTAATCAAATGTGAGACAAGAAAAGTCTCCAAAGTACAAAGGGCCATGAGCTGTCACTACTCCACTTCAATCTGTGATTATTCTAGTACGGGGAGTGGATGGGGAATAAGCTTATTTCATTTAATATGGCAATATGGGTATTTGTGAACAGATCTGCCATCTTATGAAACAAAACTTTGTTATATTCCATATATGAATGAATTCCAAGGAAAATTGATCAATTTATCTGTTAAGAACCCTTTTTGGAAATAAGTACAGTAGTTTTTAGAAATACCCAAATTAAAATATAAAAATTCTTATATAGACTGTGTTCAAAGAAAGTATAGCTTTTCCCATATTTCTTATACATTATTTACCTGCTTCTATAGTGATCAATATTGAAACTTTCTATTTTACATTTCACTTTGGTATATACATCCTGAACATCTATGGAAGCACTGAGATCTTCTAGTTCACTGACCATACAAAGCTCTGCAATAAGAAGCAAATATTAAAATCAGCATAGGCCTCACAATCAATATTAAAACCTTCTATTTTAGTTTTAATGTTCACATATATATTCTTGACAACTACAGAGGAAATGAGACTTTCTCTTCATTAACCACACGAGATTCTATAATAATAAGGAAAAGTAACATCAAGAGAGTCCTCACAATTAAGACAGGATACCTATTTCAAGACAGAAGAAATCCATTAATGTTTGAAGTGCTATATCTGGTATCAGTCAATTTTCTATGCAATACTTTTAGTGACAGTGATAAAATGCATCAATACAATCAATGAAAAAATTACCTAATGGCTTTTGGAATGGATTTTAATATAAAAAGACAAAATTTAAGTATTATATTCAATATATTAGTATTGCTAATAGAAATCACCTAAGTTAGAGCTAATGATATCTGTTTAAGTGACAGTGATACATAAAACTAAAGTCTACTATTTCTTCTAAAAGTAGTTTTAGTATTTTATCTTTTCAGTAGAGGAGAAAAGTAACCCTGTACCTGTGCCTTTATTTTCAGGATCCGGAGCAAAGAGTTTTATAGTAATTTTGGGGAGCACCCACTGCATCCACAGACTAACACGTCCACTGGATCCACCAATGTTACTTGTAGTTTGTTCCAGGGTAATAGAATCTGAAAATGGTGAATCATCACCGGCTTGTATGGAATCTCCCTGGGATGATAAGAAACAACAACTGTTTAACAAATAAAAATAACTTTAAAAAATTATATAAAATTTGAAATTACCACTGATAACTTTTCTGTAACATATATTTGCTAACAATAATCATATAAATGCTTATGCTACTACATGATGTTAATAATATATATACTAATTACATGTTTTTTATAGTTACAATGTCCATGCATGTCATTCCAATCTCCTCAAGAGTATGTAAGATCCAGAACAAGTTTGGGTTGTACCAATGGGTATTTCCTTAGAGAGTAGGGTCTGCAAGCTAAGCTAGAGCCAAGGGCCAAATCTTGTTCTACTTTTGGAAATAAAGTTTTACTAGATCACAGTCATATTCATTCATTTACCTATTGCCTATGGCTGCTATTTAGCAGTTAAGTAGTTTCTGTAGTGATGCTATGGTCCACAAAACCCAAAATATTTACAATCTAGCCATTTATAGAAACACTTTGTCTACTTGTCTATCCCTCCTACACAGTACTCAAGTGAATCTACAATATCCATAGCGAAATGACTAGCATAATTAGCATGGCTTAAGAGATAGAACATTTATCATGCCTCCCATATTTTAATATAAGAAGACATTAAAAAGGTAGATTTGACAGATTTAAAAAAAAATTTTTTTAAGTAATCTCTACACCCAACATGGGGCTTGAACTTACAACCCTGAGATTAAGAGTCACATGCCTTACCAAGTAAGTCAGGCAGATGCCCCAACAATAGATTTTTAAAAATGATTTATAGGTAAAGAACATGAGCTTATTCAACAAATATATAATGACTTATGAATATGTAAGTTCCTACATTTGGTACTAACAAACTTTCTGGAAAAAGTTCATTTGGTCATTGTTGTTTTTGTTGAATCTTTTCAGCAGCTGTTAAGTGGTCTGGAGATAAATAAATCCTGTTATTGAGTTGAATAGCTTCAGCCTCAAAGGCAGGAAGACGTGGTTCCAGGGATAGTGATCAGTCATTCATGTATTCTGTTCTGTTCTTTTAGTATTTGGGTTTTTAAAATTCCAACTTTGCTGTCCATTTAAACCCTTCAAAAATACCCATTATCTGAGAATTGATCAAATACACTATAGCATGCTTATTTGTTTAAAAGATGTGTATATATTTTTAAACATTAGTTATATGTACTTAAACTCAGTCTGGTAGGCAGCATGGTATACTAGGGTTAAGGACTTCTTCAGACACTAACCATGGGACTTAAAACCTCTTGGAGTTTGTTTCCTTCTCTGCAAAATGGTTATTTTTATATTTATCTCTTAGAGTTAAGAAGTAAGAACAAAAATGTAAAGTGATTACATATAGTAAGCAATTTGTAAGTAGTAGGTATAATTATCACCACCAAACTGAACCACTACTTAGAAATTGTACACTCAGAAGTCTTACAGAATTTGGTTTCAATACTCTCTTGCCTTTCTCATTTTGTCATCTAACTTCAGCACATTTTCCTTTGCCATATATCCTCAACTACTAATAGTTCGTTGTTACTTTGAATGTCTCAAACAAAATGTTCACTTCCTATGCTAAGGAGTCATGACCAGTAGTCAACAGCCAGAACAAAACATCCTTAAAATTTAATAAGAAGACAACATAACATGGTGAGTATACTGTTTTCTATGGAGAGTTTCTCAGAGCAGAAGCCACTAATCTGGCAACTAAGAAAAGGGACGACGAGTAAAACCTCATACAAAACAAAACCAAGGGCGCCTGAGTGGCTCAGTCATTAAGTATCAGCCTTCAGCTCAGGTCATGATCCCAGGGTCCTGGGATAGAGCCCCACACTTGGCTCCCTGCTCGGCAGGAAGCCTGCTTCTCCCTCTCCCACTCCCCCTGCTTGTGTTCCTTCTCTCGCTGGGTCTCTCTCTGTCAAATAATAAAATCTTTAAACAAAATAAACAAAACCAAAATTTCTGTTCTCATTACCCAGATATACCATCTACTCAGATATATTCGGCGCCTACATGAAGTGTTTACCTTCACCTAAGATTTACAATACCTTTCAATCAGAAGGAGAATTTAATTTCCTTGAATCCCCAGAAGGAGACCAAATGAGGATGCCTTTCACAAAAGAAGAGACAAGTACTACTGTTGGAATACTTAGGCACCAGGCACAGCAAAGCAGAAGTGGCCTGTGATTTACTGTGACAGAATATTATAGACTTAAATCTGAAGACAGTGTAGTCATTCTCAGTTCCACTTATACCAAGCAAAGCAGACAGCTCACTGTGATGTTTTCAAATAAATGCTTTTCCAAAATAAGTAGTCCTAACTCTGCTATAATTGAAATTCTTACAATTTGAGAAGGTATACAAAAATTCAGGGTTTGGGTTGCTGCCTAAAATGACACAATATCTAATGAAAAGCACAAACTAATCCCAGAAAAGGATGCATTTTACCAAGTCAAATTCAATAAAAGACACATAATGTAGTCAATATGCCTTTCTTTATGGGTAGGTTCTTAGAGCAGAAGCATTTATAAATTATCCTTCAAGAATCAGAAGAACATCATAATCCCAAGAATGGAAACTGCAGAGAAAACAGTACCTCAAATCAATGCAAGCTAGATTTTTTATACTATTAGGTATATTCAGTAGGAATGGTAAGAAAACTGTGGCTTCAAATTTAATAAGTAAGCAACTCCTGAAAAAAGACTTTTGCTCTCCTTGCTCACACAGTTTCAATTTTCATTTTGGACTTACAACGTTTGGTGTGGTGTTGTTAAATATGTCTGCGCATTAATTTTCTGCTCTATTTCCAAATCTATAGCAAAAATTGAGCCAGAATTGGAGATGCTGAACTATTTTCCCACACCTCTTTATGCCAAGTTCTAAAATACACACTTCAATTCTTTCACCATTTTGTTGCAAATTGACCAAAAGACTGAGTTTATTTTTCTAGCCGAATTTATCTTTGTTCATCTGGAAGAGCAAACACTGCAGCCCTTCATCCTTGGCCTGCTTCAGAGCTCAGGGATGATCATAGTTTTGGCCACACTATTACTCTCCCTTATCAAAATAACTCCAGCATTCTTGTTCAATCACAAAACTTCCCAAAGGGCTAAACACTTCCACCCCGGTTTGTACTTAAGTCAACAGTAACAAGTGGCCTGCGGTGGTCTCTACTACCTTTGCTCTCACTGTTTCAATGCAAGGCTGGGAAAAATGCTCAACTGTTTTTAAGTTTCGTACACACGCCTCTTGCTCCTAGTTTCCCCTCTACGACCATCCAGACCGATACTCAGGAAGCTAGAGCTAACTTCACTGAAAAGTACGGCGCTTGCTAGCAATGGGTCAACATAAAAAGAATCACTCACAGTCTAAAGTGTCAATCACCCAAGGATCATATAAACAAATATACTTCTTCTTAATACAAACAATTGTTAAGAGTGTGCTTTTTAAAACTAGATTCATGTCTAGTGAATTCTTTATAGCCAAATAATTCATATATTTGATCTGACTCAGCAAGAAAAACAATACTTTAAGTAGTAAATGTTGTAAAATTTTTAATGAATGTTTTTGAATGCAAGTATGAATTAGAAATAAAAAACATTCAAAACTGCGATTTCAAAAATTTTCCCAGATACATAATTGATATAAATAAGCACAACAAATGTAAGGTGACCTCGTAGCAATTTCTTTCTAGATATGTCTCCTGAGGCAAAGGAAACAAAAGTAAAAATAAACTATTGAGACTTCATCAAAATAAAAAGCTTCTGCACAGCGAGGGAAACAATCAACAAAACTAAAAGGCAATCTACAGAATAGGAGAAGATATTTGCAAATGACATAGCTGATAAAGGGTTCCTCTCCAAAGTACATAAAGAAATTATAAAATTCAGGGTACCTGGCTGGCTCAGTTAAGTGTGCAACTCTTGATTTCAGCTCAAGTCATGATCTCAGGGTTGTGGGACTGAGCCCCATGTCAGGCTCTGAGCTTAACGGGGAGTCTACTCTAGATTCCCTCTGCCCCTCCCCCTGCTCTCTCGCTCTCTCTCTCAAATAAATAAATCTTAAAAAAAAAAATAAAACTCAATACCCAAAATACAAATAATCCACCTAAAACGGGCAGAAGACATGAACAGACATTTTTCCAAAGAAAGCATACAGTGGCTAACAGATACATGAAAAGATGCTCAAAATCACTCATCATCAGGGAAATACAAATCAAAACTACAATGTGATATCACCCTGCACCAGTCAGAATGGCTAAAATCAACAACACAAGAAACAAAAGGTGTTGGCGAGGATGTGGAGAAAGGGGAATGCTCTTGCCCTGTTGGGAGAAATGCAAAGTGGTGCAGCCACTCTGGAAAATAGTACGAAGGTGCCTCAAAAAGTTAAAAACACAAAACTACCCTATGACGCCACAACTGCCCTACTAGGTATTTACCCAAAGGATATAAAGATGTTACTTCAAAGGAGTACATGCACCCTGATGTTTACAGCAGCATTATCAGCAAAATTATGGAAAGAGTCCAAGTGTCCATCGACTGATGAATGGATAACGAAGATGTGGCGCGTGCGCACACACACACACACACACACACACACACACACACAATGGTAATATTACTCAGACATAGAAAAGAATGAAATCTTGCCATTTGCAGCAACCTGGATGGAGCTACAGAATATTATACTAAGAAAGTCAGAGAAAGACAATACTATATGATTTTACTCATATGTGGAATTTAGGAAACAAAACAAAGGAACAAAGGGGGGAAAAAGAGAGAGGCGAACCAAGAAACATACTCTTAACTATAGAGAATACATTGCTGGTTACCAGAAGGGAGGTGGGGGATGGGTGAAATAGGTGATGGGGATTAAGGAGGGCACTTTTGATGAGTACTGAGTGATGTATTGAAGTGCTGAATCACTATACTGTGCACCTGAAACTGATATTACATTGTATATTAACTGGAACTTACATAAAAACTTAAAAAAATGTAAGGTGACCTCAGATTGACAGGTTAATTTATGTAACTATTTATATTTAAAAAATAAAATTAAGTAAGTCAATAATTGAGAAACCAGAGACATTTTTGATGTGATTATTTGGAAACAGGAAAAACATTACAAACAAAATATTTTGTTGATGTATGCGAAGGCTAAAAAATAAGCTTCACTTCTCCAATCTATTTTGATATATTATCTTTGTCTTCCGGTAGCATTCAACTGATCAGATGATAACCTAAATGCTAAGATTCCCACATATTTTTTTTAAGTTGGCTCCACTCCTAGTGTGGTGCCTAGTGCAGGGCTTGAACTCATGACCCTGGGATCAAGAGCTGAGCTGGGATCACGAGTTAGATGCTGGTGGCCCCATAATTCCCACATTTTGAATAAAAGTTTCTCCCTAAATGTTGAAGATAAAGACCATTTAAAGATAAATATTAAATGAAACAAGTCTACTTCCAGGGGGAGACTTAAATGATTACAATACATTCTTAAAACAGCAACTGAATATTCAAACTAAATTTACCATTTTTTAAAAAAAGATTTATTTATTTGAGAGAAAGAAAGAGAGAGCATGTGTGTGAGCTGGGGGAGGGGTAGAAGGAATGGAAGAGAGAGAATCCTCAAGCAGATTCCCTACTGAGCCGGATCCTGGGCTCGATCCCATGACCCCGAGATCCTGACCTAAGCCAAAATCAAGAGTCAGCTGCCTAACGGACTGAGCCACCCAGATGCCCCAGACTAAATTTACTTTTTAAAGGATTGTCTGGAATTATAATTTGAGGTAGATTACTGCTTAGTATTACTGCACTGTAATAACTAAAAAACTGACAAAAGTTTTGCTATAGCAGTTGATGCCAAACAACTTCTCAGTCCAATATTCACTTGATTTTTAATAAATGTCTCAATAGATATAACTGACATATAACATTATAATAGTTTCAGGTGCACAAGATAATTAATTATTTGTATATATTGTGAATGACCACAATAAATCTCGTTAACATCTATCACCATGCATAGTTACAGGTTATTTTTCTCTTGTGATGAGAACTTCTAAGACCTACTCTCTTACCAACTTTCAAACACCAAATAAAGTATTATTAACGATATAATCACCATACTGAGCATTATATCCCCAGGACTTATTTTATAACTGGTAGTTTTTGGCTTTTGGCCACACGTACCTATTTTGCCCCAATATTCACTTTAAATTTAACTGAAAATAAATGTTTTAAATAATTACTGGAGACTAAGAAATGAACCTCCTCATGTGAATTTTTTTTTAAGTTTTTATTTTAATTCTAGTTAGTTACCATACAGTGTAATATAAGTTTCAGGTGTACAATACAGTGATTCAGCCCTTCCATACAACACCCTGTGCTCATTACAAGTGCCCTCCTTAATCCCCATCAACTCCTTCACCCATCCCCCCACCCACCTCCACTCTAGTAACCATCAATGTGTTCTATATAGTTAAGGGTCTGGTTCCTTGGTTTGCCTCCCTTTTCCCCGCCTTTGTTCCTTTGTCTTGTTTCCTAAATTCCACATATGAGTGAAATAATTTGTCTTTCTCAGACTTATTTCACTTAGCATAATACTCTGTAGCTCCATCCATGTTGTTGCCAATGGCAAGATTTCATTTTTTTCAATGGCTGAGTAATATGCGTGTGTGTGTGTGTATATCTCACATCCTCTTTAAGCTAGGCTGCCTAAAGCAATTTTAATCCCTGAATCAACTGAAGAATATAAGTAAAATTTTGCCATGAACCAAAGCTTCCAATGTTAGAGGTTAATCTGTCCATTTTTACTTTTGGTTGTGCTGTAAATCAGTATTCTAACATGCACTTAGCATTTTATATTTTTTGTTGCATATTAAAATTCTTGCTCCCCCTTCTATATAATACAGAACTGTCTCAGGAACCAGAATCCATTATGGACTAAATTTCCTATCTATTAGGTATATGCACATATCCATGCCCAAATTAAAATATTATAAATTCCTCTAAGGATAAAGAAAGGTGTCTTAAATGTTTAAAATTCTGTAAAAAGCTGAACATTATTAGGCTAAGTATCCAATTTAAGAAATTAGAAAAAACAGGAGCGCCTAGGTAGCTCAGCTGATTAAGTGTCTAACTCTTAATTTTAGCTCAGGTCATGGTCTCAGGGTGAGATGGAGCCCCCATTGGCCTCCGTGCTGGGTGTGGAGACTGCTTAAGATTCTCTCTCTCCCTCTCCCTCTGCTCTTCCCCCTCCCTCTCTAAATTAGAAAAAGAAACAAGAAAGAAAAAAAAAATCCCTACATAATAAACCAAGAAAAAAAAGCATTTTTAAAAGACTTTATTATTTTAGAGAGAGAGCAAGTGGGAAGAGAGGCAATGGAAGAGGGAGAGGGATGGATAGATAGAGATAGAGAGAGAGAGAGAGAGAGAGAGAGAATTTCCAGTGTACTCCCTGCTGAGCACAGAGCCTGACATGGGGCTCAATGATCTTATACTGCCAGAATGTTTCAAAAAACTTCTAGTTATGAAATTAACGGTAAAGGGTTTTCAGGCTAAGAATAGCCCCTGGAGTCCCTCAAAGAACAAACACATAAAATCCCTTTGTGGGAATAGGGCCTCAACCACAATGTAAAAGTCTCATAGGTAAAGTTTCATTAATGAAAAACTCCCAATATAAGGTTACATAACACATAAGGAAACAATCTTCTATGAGTAAAAGTTAAGAACACAACAAACAAAAGGATTAGACTCTCAAAATATTCAGACAACAGATCTGATAAAAAATATAATTATGTTTAAAACAACAAAAGACAACAATAAAGCTCATTATACAGCTTTATGAATTTATATCAAAATATATTTGCAGTGACTTAGTGAATATATACATGCCCTGTACTATAATAAATCAGATTTAATTTAATCATAATGAGTTGATATTCCCAAATCATTTAACATCCACATATTTAATAGCAATGTGTTTGAAACCCGCTCTGTACCAAGCACTGTACTGGTTGCTTAAATTAGGGTTACCCTCTGATAGAAAGATAATAGGGAACCAATGGCAGTGGAGAGTTTTTATTTCACATCTAATATAGCATTGAAATAATATAATCATTATTTGACATCTTTATTTCTGACCCAATGGAGGCCTTTCAGTCTAAATCATTTTACTTCTCTTATAATGTTTAACTTAACACATATTTCAGATAAAATAGCATAAAAAGCACATATAATATGGAAACAGAAAAAGCAACAAAGGGTCAATTTTTCACTATGTCTTTTGCTATTTGTACAAAATTTATCAGAGCTAAAACATGGTTTCCTTCACACAAAATTACTGGCAAAAGAGAAAATTATGTTCAACTTGAAAATATTGCCTAATATTTAAAAAATTAAGTGGAATATTCATTCAATATATTCCTGGAAGTCCTAGTCAGAGCAATTAGGCCAGAAGAAGGAATAAGGGGCATCCAAAGTGGAAAGGAAGAAATAAAATTATCTTTGTTCACAGAAGACATGACCTTATTTGTAGAAAACCCTAAAGATTCTCCACACACACACACTCGAAAATGTTAGAATTCAATAAAAGCTGCAGAATACAAAACAACACTCAAAAATCAGTTGTGTTTCTAGACACCAACAGTGAACGATCTGAAAAGGAAATTAATAATACGATCCCATTTAAACTGCATCAAAAAGGATAAGATACTGGGGCATCTGGGTGGCTCAGTCGGGTAAGCGTCTGACTCTTGATTTCCACTCAGGTCATGATCTTAGAGATTAAGACCTGTGTCGGGCTCCCTGCTCGGCGGGAAGCCTGCTTCTTCCCTCTCCCACTCCCCCTGCTTGTGTTCCCTCTCACTATGTCTCTCTCTGTCAAATAAATAAATATTAAAAAAAAAAATAAAAAGAATAAAATACTTAGGAATAAACTTAACCAAGGAGGTGAAGTATTTGTATGCTGAAAACTACAAAATATTGCTAAAAGAAATGAAAAAAGATGCACATAAATGGAAAGATGTCCCATGTTCATGGATTAGAAGTCTTAATTGTTAAGATGGGGAGTTACTGTTTAATGGGTACAGAATTTCAGTTGAGGAAGATAAAAAAGTTTTAGTGATGGATGATGGCGATGGTTGCACAACAGTACCACAGAATGGTAGATTTAAAATGGTTAGAAAGGTAATTTTATGGTGTATTTTACAATAAAAAAATTGACATACAAAAGTTAACTGGGACATAATATCATAATTAACAATATGCTAATAGTTAATAGTAGTTAACAATAACAATAGTGAAATTGAGGAAATAATGTAGAAAGAAAACAGAGGCTAATGAAAGTGAAAAAAGGGGAAAAAGCAAAAAACAAAACAAAATGTGGTTCAAAGACACAGAAAGAGAAAATGAAAAGTTCTAGAAAGATTGACTAATGTAGAAGTATTTTCCCAAGTGATATTGTCTGAGAACTTTCCAGAACTGAAAAAATATATACCACAAAACCTCAAGTGTTGAACAGGATAAACAACACATCTATACTTAGTGGCAACAATTTACTTAAAAAAGATTTATCAATGCACTGTGTCCCATAATTCATATGATAGTATACATTAGAGACTTGAGTCAAAATGCAGAAACTTTCATTTCAGGTTTGCCACTTATTCTCTCTGACCGCAAGCAAATTACTTAACTTCTGTAGACATAAATATTTCAGTATAAAAAGGAAATGATAATATTACCCACCTCATAACACTGGTTTGAGAATTAAAAGAAATAATGCTTGTAAAGTACTCAGTTTAGAGGGTACTCCAAAATATAAAGCTAATGTAAATCTCCTTCATAAAATTTTTGCATTAGGCCCTGAGTTTAGGCATATTTATATATATAAATAATTCAATGGCAACATTTTCAGTTTAATCAAGGGTATGCCTTTTATGTTCCCAGCTCTTGTAAAGAGAAAGAGAATACTGGGATTTACTCAGAACTAGCAGTCAAGTAGTCAGTCAAATACCTCATGAAACTTGATAATAGATTTTCTAAAACCTATTTTGGATTAAATAATTATGTCATTTCAATTTAACTTTTAATTTTCTCCTTAGCCCTGGGTGTATGAAGAAGAGCCTGTCACAATAATTAAATGGTGTATCACAACTGCCCTATGCTTTTATAATACTACTATTTTGTTATAATGAGAGAGGAGGGTAGAATATAATTACACAACAATTTCTGGGCACCTGGGTGGCTCAGATGGTTAAGCGTCTGCCTTCAGCTCAGGTCATGATCCCAGGGTCCTGGGATCGAGTCCCGCATCAGGCTCCCTACTCCTTGGGAGCCTGCTTCTCCCTCTGCCTCTCTCTCTGTCTCTCATGAATAAATAAATAAAATCTTTAAAAAAAAAATTACACAACAATTTCAATGTAACAATTTTATCTAAATCTATCAACAACTTGTTACTGGGGCAAAAACAAAAATTTTAAGAGTAAACTCAGAGCTTCCTAATTAGTGTGTGGAAACACCACGGGATGTGTCACAACTATGCTGAGACATAGATCCCTTGGCTTTCAGAGTCTTTGGATAGGATCTAAGGTAAATGCGACTTTCAATAACTTAGAAATTTTTGATTACTTCATACATGAATATCAATTTCTATATATGCACTGACATGAAAAGGTAGGGAAGCACTGCTCTAACCACAAAATTTATACTTAAATCTGTACACAGAGAGTTTTGTTGCTTACATGGTAGTATTGTTCACAGAATGTCTTTTTAGAATCAAAAGATAATTAGGACGATGATTACCAAGAGGAGCAAAGGGATGCTACAGTTTTCCAGGAATGCCATGCTCAAATAGGAAGAAAGGCTTTTAAAATGGATTAACACAAAAAAATAAAAATAAAAAAAATAAAAAATAAAATGGATTAACACAAAATATATGTGTACACTCTCCTCACTGTCTTCCCTAGCCCCCATTTATTAAGTAGTTTCTCCAGTGAGAGAACAAGGTTTTATTTCCATTCAGTAACATATTTAAATATATAGGCAAATTCATCAAAATTACAAAAATATTTTTAAAATGTAATTCAAAGGATCATAGTAAGATACCTAATATGCTAGAACTCTAAAGTAATGAAAATTACAAAGATCATTACACATAATTCTAGCAGCACAATAAACAAAGAGACATCAGAAACAAAAACTTGGGCACAAATTTTGAATTCTGGATAAATTAAACCACAGATTGAGTCATAGATGGAGCATCCATCCATACACATAGGAGAAAACAAGGATTATAGTTTCAGATGTCATCATTTACTGGCTAATTCTCAAAGGGGTAAATCTAAACATTTACTGGCTGATCTCAAAGGGGTACATAGTTAACCTTGATCTCCAGGTAACTCTTTTCTTGAGAGCAAGGAGAGAAATTAAACATTAAATATTTAATACACAGACACCTTCTAATTTGTAAAGTTAGATTCAGCCCTAACACTGGTTATCATATTATAACAGTCTTCACAAAAATCTTCCTGCCATTTATGGAAAATAAAGCAGCTGAATTATTTTAAGATATTTCCCCGAGAACAAGTTTCACAAGTAATTGTAGGTTTCAAATCCATATTGGACTACTCACCTCTTTTCATGATCACTCTATGTAAACAAGATGGTACATTTTAGAAATATTTGCCACTTTTTCCTCCAAAAGTCTGTTACATGGTCCTCCAATAAATGAATCTTTTGCAGTAAGATTCTTTCATTTATAGATCTTCTTCACACAGATCAGATTAAACCCATATCTAACACAAAACTAATAAATCCACTAGGGAGCATTTTCATTGTTTATGTTTACAATTCAATCAGAAAGAATCCTCAACATTCTAAATTTAAAGTAATTGCAGTAATGTATTTATTATTAAAATCAAAATTAATTTCTTTTTATGAAAAAAACCTCCCCTTTGTTAATTTCCCCATTTTGGCTAATGAAGACATCATTCTTCTAGCTTATATTATAATACACTTACAACAACAAAATTGTTACTAGCGTCATATTCATTTTTTAAGATCCACCTCAAATGTCACTTTCTCCGCAAAATCCCCACAGATCCCACAGAATAAATTTGTTAATCACACTCCTACAATTATAGGGCATGTTCATCTCTATTACATCTTATATCAAGACCACCATGTCCTTTTGTGTAGGTTATACTGTACTTTGTGCAAATGGTAGTCCCTAGATGCATGAGCAACAGATGGGACCATTCCATGAGAGTGTTGTCTTTACTGGTCTTACAATGTTTTTTAAATGTTTATTTCTAAAACAAGAAAACACTCCCCAAAACAGGTAGTCATGTTTATTTGGACATCCCAGTAAATAAAGTACCTAGCAAAGGAACACTCTCCTTTCTGCCAGTGAAATGTCTCTATGATTTAACTTCATTTATCAATTTCACTTGTCCTATCCTTTGTCTAGCAATTTATCACCCCAAGCTTTGATTACTCTTCCAAAATATTTCACAAAGTGTATTCTGTGCAATGTTAATATGTAGAAAAAAAGAGTCTTTGGTTAACCAAGTTTGGACACTACTGCATTCAATATAGTGTCGTTGTTGTTTTAAACTGTAGGAGCTTTTGTATTCTAGGAACATTTGGAATCTCCAAGAAAGAACTCACTGCTTTTATCCTAGAAGGGGTATGCCCCATTGACCTCATAATGGCACATTTCTAGATTCTTGACCTATGCCTCATTTGGGTGGGGGGAGGTGTGAAAAAAGTAATACCCATCACTCAGGTCACCGTGTTTCTCAGAATTTAGAATGAGCAGGGATAGAGAAGTTGCTTGTGCTGCTAATAGGTCTATTCTAACATGTGTTAGAGCCTCAAAGCAAGTAAAAAATAATGCCCATTTAACTGAGTTTGATTACCTTTACTGATTTGTTTGGGAAAAAAATCTCCTTTACTTGCTTCTTATTCCAATTCTGTATTTTGCCAATAACTTTATTTCTACAGCAAATGATATCTTTATGCAAAAACTTAATTTCTACCTCTATCTTTTCTAGTAGTTCTCAATGGACAAGTTCAACCTCTAGGGTGTGTTTTGGAAATGTATTAGGATGTTTTGGCTAACTCAATCACTGGGTGTCACTACTGGCATTTAAAGGTTTGGAGTAGGGGAATCAAGAGGTTCTATGATAAATAAGACAGTCCTGAAAAACAAAAACTATCTCATAGAAACTTATTTTTAAAGATTTTGTTTACTTATTTGAGAAACAGAAAGAGAGCAAGAGCAGGGCAGGGAGGGGGCAGAGGGAGAGGGAGCAGACTCCCCACTGAGCACAGAGCCCAATACGGGGCTCAATCTGAGGACCCTGGGATCATGACCCGAGCCGAAAGCATACACTTAACCGACTGAGTCACCCAGGTGCTCCCTAGCTCATAGAAAATTACACAAGTGAAAATTTTGTGTATAAACATTTGGAAATAAAATTGAATTCAGTTTTAGATCTAAACACTCTTTTTTTGGCATTTCTGTACAATTTTATTACACTAAGAGTTCCAGAAACATAACTACTGAAATGAAAAGAAGAATAAATATTTTGTTCAAAACTTTACCAGGGTTGCCACTATTTCAGAAAGTGATGCCACCAACAAATGATGCCACAACAGTACCACTTGTGATACTGGATACAGACTTTCTCGAGCCTGTCTCACTCACATTCACAGTAATTATATGTACCTGACGACTTCATTAGGTCTTCTAACAGTCATGACTGAGCATTTATACATATATTGAAATACATGTTATTATAGCCTGAATTATATTTACGATATCAGATATTTTTGAAACTACATGTATATGTGGATTATATCATCTTTTATTTTCATTTCAGGAGAGTAAAGGGGCATTATAAAATATTTGTTATAAAAGGGCACTGGCACATTGGGTGAGGTTAGGGTGCGAGATATGAAAAGGTTCTATGACTAGGAGGGAGAAGGAGAGGACTTTGGGTCTGACAAGACTGAAAACCACTAATGTCAAGATAATAACAACATCGTGGTTTACAAAAAGGGCAGGGGCAAAGAGGGCAGGGGTAAAGGAGCATGAGCCTCTTTTTCACTCAGTTTCTAAGTTTCCATACTTCTGAGGAAACATACCTTTACTGTGTGTCAGTTTTTTCCATTTCAGAGAACCCCCACTGTCCTGAACTACCCCACTACCTACTGAAAGTAATTAAAATCCTGAGACCTAAAAGGAACACTAAATAAACAGCCACTGCTACCACAGCTCCCCAAGAGCCTTCGGAACCTGCCAGCTTCCACAGAAGTGAGGTCATCTTCCTTTTCAGTCCTGATACAGAACTCTGTGGTATATGTCACCCTTCAGCGGCAAGAGCATTTTTCAGCAACACTTACCTCAGTAGTAGTTCCAACGTCAGCAGATGGGCTGCATGTGCTGGTGTCTGGTGGAGCTGTGCCTACACTGCTTCTCACTGGAGAACCCGGAACCGGCCCTGCCGAGGTTTCCGGAAAGGTGGAGGAAGGGCTGAGATTGCCTCTCCTCTGAATCTTATTCCACACCTTATTCATGATCTCGGTTAGCTCATATAAGAGCTGCACCTGAGCAGGAGGAAAAGAAAAAAAAGAGAAAACAAGCCTTTCAACTTCTGGTCACAATTAACTAAATTACTACCTGTGAGAGAATTAAAGCAAGTCAAGGGAAATAATATATGGAACAAAAATCTATTAATGTACCACTGATCATATTATATCTATAATCTATGCTATAAAATTATTATATTATATGTAGTATAATTATACATATGATCATGAATATTTTATGGTACTATGATTCTGATGAGATACGCAGAGAAAATTCATATAACAAGTTTACAATTTTAAGTATTTTATCATGATTTCAATTTGAAGTAGATATAACGAATTGACTCATACTTTAAGTTTGCCACATATTCATACTGTGGTATAAGCAAGTTAGCATTTTTGTGGGAAAATCATGTTAACATGGTAATAATGCTAACAAAACAGCTTATTATGGGACAGTGGATTGCTTTTAATATATGACTAACAGAACAAATACAAAGAAATGCCTCTTAAGCAGAGGTCAGTATCAGAATTAGATAGCAAATAGATACTAGTAAATATGATTATTTAATTACAGATAAAATAATCACCATTCTTATTTCTACATTATTTCCACATTTAAATTCTTATTTTTCTGAGGAATGAAACTGAAACAGGATTTCTTGCCCAGCAAAATAAAGTGAAAAAGAATGATATAACATAAAATAGTAAAAGGAAAATGTTACATATGAGATTCTGCTATAGATAAAGAACATAAACTATCCAACCTACTATTCCCCTTGGATTTGTCATTCCAATATTCAGAGAAAAAACTGTTTAACTTGCACATTGTTTGACTAAGTTCTAAGATATTTACATAAGATTTCATAAATAAGCATTAATCATGGAATTTGTATGACAACATATTGCCATATACTGTATAAAACAAGCCCAAGGAAAAAAATGCAAACAAAATATATAAGCAAATCCACAGCTGGATACCATATTCTGCTTGCCATTAAAAAAAAAAAAAGTGAAATTCTCATATTTATAAGAAGTTTCAGCCCCAGGACACATCCAGATGATAAAGCTGGCTTCTTATGTGGGCAGAACAGATGCATAAAAACACTGTTGTCAACCCTTATTTGATATAAAACAGTACTTGGGTTACAGTTTTCTCTTGCTTTTTGTGTGATGAAGTCTCAAGTCTCAGGTTATAGTTCTTTTTGTTTAAAAAAAATAATCTAATGGCTAGAGATCTTACAAAAAACCTCTTAGAAAAATGTTAGTTCAAATTCTTTTGTCCTTCATAATCAAGAATAAATTCTCGCTAAAAAGAAACAATTTTGTTGCAAACCATAGTTTGCAAAAAGATTATTTTACTTTTTCTTAAACAATTAAAACTGACAAATACGGAAAGCATAAACCAAAGAAAACAAGTTCTAAATAATTCTAAGGGCGTAAAAGAGAACTGATGCTTTTATTGTCACTATTTCTTATTTCCTTTAACGATTACCCTTAAGTAATTGTGTATGAAAGTCACTAAGTACATTGTGTAGTTAATGCACCAAGCAAACAGGTAAACTTTAAACATATTTTTATTTTCAAAGGAGAAAGTTGCTATCACAGAATTGAGACTTGCCAAATTCAGAGGTTTTTAAAAAAATTAAAAATTTAAAGATAAACGTTCAACTCTTATCCTCCAAGCTATAGTGAAAACTATGCCAATTCAAGCCACAATGAGCTACCACTACCCACCTATTAAAATGGCTAACTTTAAAAAGCCTAACCATGCCAGTATTGGCAAAGATGCAGAACTGAAACTATTTACTGATGGGAATGCAAAATGTAGAATATAGTTTGGTGACTTCTGAAAAAGACATGCACCCACCATATGATCCAACCGTTTTACTCCTAAGTGTTTCCCCAAGAAAAATGAGTCTATGTCTGCACAAAGACCTGAATACAGATGCTCATAGCATTTTTTTCTGTAATCTACAACTGAAAAAAATCTCAAATGTTCACAAGTAAACAAAATCCAGTATATCCATACAAGAGAATGCCATCTATCAATAAAAGCAAATCAATATGGATTCATGAAAAACATGGCTTAATCTCAAAATAATTGTGCTGAATGAAAGAAGCTAGGCAAAAAAATTAAAAAAAAAAAAAAAGGAGAGCTAGAGAAACAGAATACAACTGTGTGATTCTACCTACACAGTATCTCAGCAAATGATGATTAATCCATAACGACAGAATCAGTAGTTGCCTGGAATGGGGGAAGAAGTGTAATGGAGGATAACAAAGTAACATAAAGAAACTTGTGAGGATGATGGATGGATGCACTGTCTTGATTCTGAGAATGGTTTCATGTATCAAATCTTATAGCATTAGAGAATTTAAACATGTGCAGCTTATTGTATGTAAGAATATCCCAATAAAACTTTAAAAATCTCTAAAAAATGAGCACCATGTGAGGAAGTTTTATGTATATTTCTGAAGGTGACTGATTATCAACAATACCTTGTGTATCAAAAACTTACTGAATATTGAAAATGTAATATTTTACTGTTTAAAAATTAATTTCATATACACTTTCTCACTTAATCTATAACCAATCATAAAGGAGACTTAATTGGACTGGAGAGCCTGAGCTAATTCTCAAGGGGATACATTCCTGAAGGATAGATGCAATTTAAGTGGATGCAAAAGGCCATTCCAGTCATAAGACTAGCAAGAGCAATAGCCAAGAGCAGGAAATGATATAGGGGCAACAGTAAGTTCCATCCAGTTAGGCAGGAAGAACTCGCTTTGCAGGTTATTAGGAGAGAGAGTCAGAAGAGTAACCATAAAGATAGAAGAAGAAAACCATGGATACACAATTTCAATGGAAACCAAGCAGGAATGGAATTTCAAGATTACTAATCATGGTGAACACCAAAGAGCTCTAAGTGAATACAAACTTAAAAAGGCTAGCTCATCTGGCATGCAGATCGTCACTAATCATTAGAACTCAGATTCAAAAAAGAAAAAAAAAAGAGTTTTTGCCAAATTTAAAAGCCTTTTCATATAAAGCATAATAACTCTTACCCAGTCTAATTTTGGTTAAAGATAAAAATGAAAATCAGGGGCTCAGAAAAATTAAAAATGAGTGAGCGGTACTAGACTACAAATCCAGTTTTGTCTAAACCCAATGCTGTGTTCCTACACAGTGATGTCAAATTCCACTGCCTTTCTGAAAACTGAACATAATTTTACAGCAATAAAAACTATGAATAAACAGGATAAAAAACATAAATCCATTCTTTGTCTAGTTCCACATACTTACAACCCAAAAATGCAAATATGGTTTTATGTTCCTAGAAATGCCTTTATAAGAAAACAAAATATATCTATTTATTGGCTAAAGGAAAATTGAAATTTATTATATTAAAAATAGGATTCTACAAGGTCTTTTAATTTTAGAATAAATACAATTTTTAAGGTCAAAGAGACTTTAAAGAGAATTGGGTAACTTTGGTAAAACAGTTAAGTTAAAGGGAAGGGTTAATGAAAATCACCCCTAGAAATAAAATCTCTGAATATTCAACTGGGTTAAGTATTTATACTAAGGTCCTTGAATGGCAATGAGTTCTAGGAATGACATAGTTTAGTTCACCATAGTTGATACAAAGACTTACAATAATGTCTAACATGACAATGAATTTGATCTGGGCATGCCTTACATGTAGAGCTTGCCCTTTATTTTAAAATATATAAACTACTTGAAGGTTTTGTGGCTAAGCAATAATGAATCAAATTAGTTAATATACCAGTATCAAAACCTCTGATATTACTCTAATGGATAAACAAAAAAATGGTATTTATGAAGGAATTATTTCCTTAAAATGGAATCAAGAATCTTATGTACTGGCTACAAATCAATACTCTGCAAAGCTTCTGATAACATATGCAAAATCTGGTGGGTATATACAATGTTTTAGGGAACAGGCTCACAGCATTTATCAGATTCTCAAAGAAGTCCACGGCACAAAAAAGAACAAGAAGCACTGTCATTCACAAAAACAAAAAGAAAACAGATGGATTAGTGAGAAACCATTAAGAAAAAAAAAAAAAGGTTATTTTGAGTCATTAATCTTAAAAATAAGTGATAAATTTTAGGATGCATGTGGATGTATTTTAGGGGCCCATGATATTCTTTATAAGGTAGGATACCCAGAAAATAAAAATCGACCTATAGATATATTTCATCAAGAAAGATTAAACATTTTTGGTACAAGATGCCATAAAGGTAATTAACTGTGTTACAAATACAAGGTTTGTATCTATAGAGCCTAAGGGAAGCTCTTCAAATTGCTAAGAAATTTAATAGAAAAATTGAGTAAATGATATAAATTCTCAATTCATAAAACAAATTCATTGGCCAATAAACATTCAAAAACTGTTCAACCTTATTAATAATCAGGAAAATACAAAAGTATGTAAATAATATGAATTGTCAATTCACAAATGCAATGGCCAATAAACATTTAAAAAGATGCTTGAATTTCATTTCCCTTCAGCCTGAGAGACTTCCTTTAGGATTTCTTATAGTGCAGTACTACTGGTGATAGATTCCTTTATGTGAAAATGCCTTTATTTGGTCTTTATTCATAAACATGTATTTTTTTTTTAATTTAGAATTTTGTGTTGAGAGACTATATTTTTTTTTTCACGATTTAAAGGTGTTGCTCTTCTGACGTTTACACTCAGGAGAAGTAAACTAACAATCAAATCTTGGTTCTCTTGCACGTGATGCGTTATTTTTCTCATAATACTTTCAAGATTTGCTCTTTATCTGTGGCTTTCAACAGTTGCATTAAGATGTGTGTAGGCATGGCCTTCTTCATGCTGTATGGGCCAAGGGCAGGCCACCCCACAATGTGCCACTCTGACATGAAGATTATATCGAATTAAAAAACAATAAAAAATGGGCCTCCTGGGTGGCTTAGATGGTTAAGTGTCTGCCTTCAGCTCAGGTCATGATCCCAGGGTCCTGGGATGGAGCCCCACATCGGGCTCCTTGCTCAGCGAGGAGCCTGCTTCTCCCTCTGCCTGGCGCTCCCCCTGCTTGTACTCTCCCTTTCTCTCTCTCTGGCAAATAAATAAATCTTTAAAAAACAAACAAACAAACAAACAAAACAGATTCAGCAGATTCAGGAAAAGCTCTTTACCTACTCCCACAACTGCCTCAAAGAATTTAGGTGAAGGACCTGCTTCAGGAAGAGAACTATGACCACAAAGAACTACAATATGATATGAAGGAGGTATGGTAGATAGGGAGGAACGTAGCAAGGCCTGTTTGATCAAATTCCTCTATGTCCCATTGTTTCTGAGTGGCCCAGCAAACATTAATTTACTAAACATTTATTCTTTTTCATCTTCCTATAAATTGTATTCCTTTCCTCTGAAGCCCCAGACCCCTATCCCTTCTCCTTAGTCCAAGATGACATATATATATACACACCTAATTTTGCCTTTCTTTGGAATTTCCATTTCTTGTGGATTCCCCACACGTTATTTTTGTTGTTTCAAGTTTTTATTTATTTATTTAATTTTTAAAGATTTTTATTTATTTATTTGACAGAGAGAGACACAGTGAGAGAGGGAACACAAGCAGGGGGAGTGGGAGAGGCAAAAGCAGGCTTTCTGCTGAGCAGAGAGCCTGATGCGGGGTTCGATTCCAGGACTCCAGAATCATGACCTGAGCCGAAGGCAGATGCTTAATGACTGAGCCACCCAGGCACCCCTCAAGTTTTTATTTAAATTCTAGGTAGTTAACATATAGGGTAATATTGGTTTCAGAAATAGATTTTAGTGATTCATCACTTACATATAACACCCAGTGCTCATTACAGCAAGTGCCTTTCTTAGTGCCCATCACCCATTTGGCCCATCCCCCACCCACCTCCCTCCATCAACCCTCAGTTTGTTCTCTATAGTTAAAGGTCTCTTATGGTTTGCCTCCCTTTTCCCACCCCCACCCCTATGCTCATCTGTTTTGTTTAATTCCACATATGAGTGAAATCATACGGTATTTGTCTTTCTCTGACTGACTTACTTCACTCAGCATAATAGACTCTATCTCCATCCGTGTCAATGCAAATGGCAAGATTTCATTCTTTTTGATGACTGAGTATTATTCCATTGTATGTGTATGCCTGTGTTCTCCTCTAGGATTTTTGATGGTTTCCTGTCTCACATTTAGGTCTTTCAACCCATGCACATGCTATTAAATTTGATTTTCTGTTAATCTGTCTGATGTCAATTTGATTCTTAATTCACCTAGAAGGACCTTGAAGAGACAGAATATTCTCCCTCCCGGACAGTGTGTTTATCTTATTCATCTTCGTTTTCCTCATTTCTGGATTAGGTTATGTAGTACTGGACTTGCAGTACTCAATAAGTATTTTTCTACACATGGGGAAAAAAATCAAATCTTCTTTTGTAATTTTGACAGTATCCAGAGGGAGTCTGGAAGCCTATACTAAAGCAACCACTCACAAGAAAGCGGTTTACTTGGATTTTTTTTTTTTTTTTTTAAGTAGGTTCCACATCTAGCACGGAGCCCAACACGGGTTGAACTAACAACCACGAGACAAGACCTGAGCCAAAATCAAGGGTTTAACACTCAACCAACTGGGCCACCCAGGTGCCCCTGGAGTCTCATTTTTAATCACTAAAATTTAGGCTAACCTGGCACACAAGGATATAAAATATATTAACTCTTTACCAAATCTTTGAGTACACAATGATTCTTCAAAGTGTTTTGTGGCTTCCTAGCCCTTTGGGAACACTGCTAAATTCCACCAGGGATACTTATAACAATCTACAAAGAGGGTCTCACATTTTATATAGTTTAGAGTCAATCTATACTAACAAAATGGCATTCATGTAGCATTTCAGAGTTCACAAGGTGTTTTCACAACATTTCATAAATAACTCATATAAACTTCCCAACAATCCTGTGATCAACTTTGGTTATAGAAGCTGGTAATAAACAGAAGTTGGTTTATAATGACTTATGAAGAAGACAAAGTTGGAATTAAATGAATAGATAAAAATTATTACATTTTGGGTAAGGGGATTCTTGAGGCATGAGGTTCATTCAGCCTCGATTTATTTCTCAAAAATGAAAGGTCTTGGTATTTGGAGAGCAGCAGCAAGGAGGCTCTGGGAGCCAGGTGATGGAGGTAATGACAAAGGAAGGAAGGAGACATGAGAAGGAAATACCAGACCAAAACTAAGCTCTATCTAGGTGATGACTTTGTTTAGAACCAGTTTATAAAAACAACAATAAAACCTGAGCTCAATTCCAAATGATGTGGATGTCCAATAAAGATATTAGAGAACTCTAGGCTTGAGCCACATTACATTTAATAAGATTCCACAGAAATCACAATACTACTGAGTATCTCAAAGAAAATTTTTTAAAAAGATGTGCTACGGTGAGTACTGTGAATTGTGTAAAACTGTTGAATCACACACCTGTACCTCTGAAACAGAAAATACATTATATGTTAAAAAAAAAGAAGACAGTAGGAAGGGAAAAATGAAGGGGGGGAATCGGAGGGGGAGACAAACAATGAGAGACGATGGATTCTGAGAAACAAACTGAGGGTTCTAGAGGGGAGGGGGGTGCAGGGATGGGTTAGCCTGGTGATGGGTATTAAAGAGGGCACGTTCTGCGTGGAGCACTGGGTGTTATACGCAAACAATGAATCATGGAACACTACATCAAAAACTAATGATGTAATGCATGGTGATTAACATAATAAAATTTTAAAAAATTAAAAAAGATTAATACTGGCTTCCCAGGTTAAACAATGGTAATAAAATTTCTGCTCAGCTAGGACAGCTATGGCTATCCAGAACATGTAGAGTAGGACAATCCTCTCAAGGCTAAAATGACATTCATAAGTTCCTAAAATAGAAGGTCTCTGGTAGATGACTCCAGGTAACAGTTAGGTATCATATAAGGATTAAGCTACTACTAAATATAAACTATGAATATAAAAATTTTTTCTATTTTCTCCAGAAGTTTCTTTACTTGGCATAGTGATTAATATTCTTCCACGATGTTGCCTGAGTAGTAGTATATTGTATGGATACGCCATAATGTGTTTAATTATTCATCTATTGATGAACATTTGGGTTGTGTTCAGTTTTAGGCTATAAAATAAAGCTGCCAAATACATCTGTGTAGAGAAGTCTTTGCATGGACATATATTTTTGTTTCTCTGAGGAAAAACTTAGGGAGGAATGACTAGGTCATATGCTAAGTGCAGGTTATTCTTTTTTCAGGAATTTCCAAGTTGTTTCCAAAGTTGTGTAATTTTCACATTCCTAGCTACAGAATACAAAGGGTTCTAGATGGTTCACAATGCTCATTGTTTTTATTTCAACCAATCTAATCAGTGTATAGTGGACTGTCTTCATGTTTTATTTTGTTTTTCCCTGATGAATGATGATGATGAGCACCTTTTCATGTGCTTACTGACCAGTAACATCCTCACTGGTAAATGTTTGTTCAAATCTTAGCCCTGGTCTTTGTCTTCATTTTATTTTTTTTAACTGTTCTTTGTCATCATGTTATCAAGTAGAAAGCATTCTTTAAATATTCTAGATAATAGACCCTTGATTTCATTTATTTTTTATATTTTTTATTGTTATGTTAATCACCATACATTACATCATTAGTTCTTGATGTAGTGTTCCATGATTCATTGTTTGTGCATAACACCCAGTGCTCCACACAGAATGTGCCCTCTTTAATACCCATCACCAGGCTAACCCATCCCCCCCACCCTCCTCCCCTCTAGAACCCTCAGTTTGTTTTTCAAGAGTCCATCTTCTCTCATGGTTCGTCTCCCCCTCTGACTTACTCCCCTTCATTCTTCCCCTCCTGCTATCTTCTTCTTTTTCTTTTTTCTTAACATATGTTGCATTATTTGTTTCAGAAGTACAGATCTGTGATTCAACAGTCTTGCACAATTCACAGCGCTCACCATAACACATACCCTACCCAATGTCTACCACCCAGCCACCCCATCCCTCCCACTCCCCACCACTCCAGCAACACTCAGTTTGTTTCCTGAGATTAAGAATTCCTCATATCAGTGAGGTCATATGATACATGTCTTTCTCTGATTGACTTATTTCACTCAGCATAACACCCTCCAGTTCTAACCACGTCGTTGCAAATGGCAAGATCTCATTCCTTTTGATGGCTGCATAATATTCCATTGTGTATATATACCACTTCTTCTTTATCCATTCATCTGTCGATGGGCATCTTGGCTCTTTCCACAATTTGGTTATTGTGGACATTGCTGATATAAACATTGGGATGCACGTACCCCTTTGGATCCCTACATTTGTATCTTTGAGGTAAATACCCAGTAGTGCAATTGTTGGATCACATGGTAGCTCTATTTTCAACTATTTGAGGAATCTCCATACTGTTTTCCAGAGTGGTTGCACCAGCTTGCATTCCCACCAACAGTGTAGGAGGGTTCCCCTTTCTCCACATCCACGCCAACACATCTGTCGTTTCCTGACTTGTTAATTTTAGCCATTCTGACTGGTGGGAGGTGGTATATCTCATTGAGGTTTTGATTTGGATTTCCCTGATGCCGAGCGATGTTGAGCACTTTTTCATGTGTCTGTTGGCCATTTGGATGTCTTCTTTGGAAAAATGTCTGTTCATGTCTTCTGCCCATTTCTTGATTGGATTATTTGTTCTCTAGGTGTTGAGTTTGATAAGTTCTTTATAGATTTTGGATACTAGCCCTTTATCTGATATGTCATTTGCAAATATTTTCTCCCATTCTGTCGGTTGTCTTTTGGTTTTGTGGACTGTTTCTTTTGCTGTGCAAAAGCTTTTTATCTTGATGAAATCCCAATAGTTCATTTTTGCCCTTGCTTCCCTTGCCTTTGGCGATATTTCTAGGAAGAAGTTGCTGTGGCTGAGGTCGAAGAGGTTGCTGCCTGTGTTCTCCTTTAGGATTTTGATGGACTCCTGTCTCATGTTTAGGTCTTTCAACCATTTGGAGTCTATTTTTGTTTGTGGTGTAAGGAAATGGTCCAGTTTCATTCTTCTGCATGTGGCTGTCCAATTTTCCCAACACCATTTGTTGAAGAGACTGTCTTTTTGCCATTGGACATTCTTTCCTGCTTTGTCAAAGATGAGTTGACCATAGAGTTGAGGGTCCATTTCTGGGCTCTCGATTCTGTTCCATTGATCTATGTGTCTGTTTTTGTGCCAGTACCATACTGTCTTGATGATGACACCTTTGTAATAGAGCTGGAAGTCTGGAATTGTGATGCTGCCAGCTTTACTTTTCTTTTTCAATATTCCTCTGGCTATTCTGGGTCTCTTCTGGTTCCATACAAATTTTAGGATTATTTGTTCCATTTCTTTGGAAAAAGGGGATGGTATTTTGATGGGGATTGCATTGAATGTGTAGATTGCTCTAGGAAGCATTGACATCTTCACAATGTTTGTTCTTCCAATCCATGAGCATGGAACGTTTTTCCATTTCTTTGTGTCTTCTTCAATTTCTTTCATGAGTATTTTATAGTTTTCTGAGTACAGATCCTTTGCCTCTTTGGTTAAATTTACTCCTAGGTATCTTATGGTTTTGGGTGCGATTGTAAATGGGATCAACTCCTTGATTTGTCTCTCTTCTGTCTTGTTGTTGGTGTACAGGAATGCCACTGATTTCTGTGCATTGATTTTATATCCTGCTACTTTACTGAATTCCTGTATGAGTTCTAGCAGTTTTGGGGTGGAGTCTTTTGGGTTTTCCACACACAGTATCATATCCCATCTGCAAAGAGTGAGAGTTTGACTTCCTCCTTGCCGATTTGGATGCCTTTGATTTCTTTTTGTTGTCTGATTGCTGTGGCTAGGACTTCTAATACTATGTTGAATAGCAGTGGTGAGAGTGGACATCCCTGCTGCGTTCCTGACCTTAGGGAAAAGCTGTCAGCTTTTCCCCATTGAGAATGATATTTGCTGTAGGTTTTTCACAGATGGCTTTTATGATATTGAGGTATGTACCCTCTATCCCTATACTCTGAAGAGTTTTGACCAAGAAAGGATGCTGTACTTTGTCAAATGCTTTTTCTGCATCTATTGAGAGGATCATATGATTCTTGTTCTTTCTTTTGTTAATGTATTGTATCACGTTGATTGACTTGCGGATTTTGAACCATCCTTGCAGCCCAGGGATAAATCCCACTTGGTCATGGTGAATAATCCTTTTAATGTACTGTTGGATCCCATCGGCTAGTATTTTGGTGAGAATTTTTGCATCCATGTTCATCAAGGATATTGGTCTGTAATTCTCCTTTTTGATGGGGTCTTTGTCTGGTTTTGGGATCAAGGTAATGCTGGCCTCATAAAATGAGTTTGGAAGTTTTCCTTCCATTTCTATTTTTTGGAACAGTTTCAGGAGAATAGGTATTAATTCTTCTTGAAATGTCTGATAGAATTCCCCTGGGAAGCCATCTGGCCCTGGGCTTTTGTTTGTTGGGAGATTTTTGATGACTGCTTCAATTTCCTTAGTGGTTATAGGTCTGTTCAGGTTTTCTATTTCTTCCTGGTTCAATTTTGGTAGTTGATACATCTCTAGGAATGCACCCATTTCTTCCAGGTTATCTAATTTGCTGGCATAGAGTTGCTCATAATATGTTCTTATAATTGTTTGTATTTCTTTGGTGTTGGTTGTGATCTCTCCTCTTTCATTCATGATTTTGTTGATTTGGGTCCTTTCTTTTTCTTTTTGATAAGTCTGGCCAGGGGTTTATCAATCTTGTTAATTCTTTCAAAGAACCAGCTCCTAGTTTCGTTGATCTGTTCTACTGTACAGACCCTTGATTTCTGCTCAGGTCTTGATCTTGGGTTTGTGGGATCGAGCCCTGTAACAGGATCCCTGCTCAGCGGGGAGTCAGCTTGAGATTCTTTCCCTCTCCCTCTGCCTCTCCTGCCCCCAACACGTGCTCTAATAAATTAAAACTGTATTAAATAAATCTTTCTCCTAGTGTATGGTTTTCTGCTATCTTACTATGTCTTTCAAAGAGAAAATGTTTTTAAACTTGATTACACCCAATATCAAGATCAATTTGGGGAGAGCTGCCATTAGAACAATATTGACTCATCCAATCTATGAACAGGTATATCTCTCCAGTTAGGTTCTTTAAATTCTCCCAGCAATGCTTTCTGGTTTTCAAGGTACAGGTCTTGGACATCTTTAGTTAGATACATTTGTTTATGTTTCTGGGGACCAATATAAATGGAATGGGTTCATTCCATTTTCCAATTGTTTGCTGCTACTATAATAAAATATATTTAATTTTTATTCATTACTCTTGTCTCCTGCAACCTTGATAATTTTATTAACTCCAGTAATAGGCTGTTGATTCCTCTAGGATTTTCTATAAAATATTTTATCATAAACAAATAGATCTTTACTTCTTTCCTTATCTTTATGCCTTTTAATTTCCTTTGCTTGGTTTACTGGAATGGCTAGGACATCCAGTATGATACAGAGCAAGTAGAAAAAGCAGGCATTCTGGGCTTTTTTCATATTTTAGTGGAAAACAATTCAGTATGATATTAAGTATGATATTTGATTTCCTACATATATCCTTTATCAGTTTTGAAAAATTCTCTAATATTTGTAATTTGCTAAGAGTTTTTATCATGAATGGGTGGTTAAATTTTTCAGATGTTTTACCTGCATCTATGGAAATTATCATAGGATTTTTCTCACCTCTTTTACTGATACGGTGAATTCTACCAAATGATTTTTGAATATTAAACCAAACTTGAATTTCTAAGATGAATCCTACTTTATCACCATTTATTAACTTTATGTACTGCTATATTGATTTGCTAATATTTGATTAGGAATTTTTACATCTATTTTCATGAGGGATATTGATTTCTAATTCCTTCTTTTGTAAAAACTTTTTCAGAATTTGGTAATAGGATACTGGCTTCATAAAACAATCTGGGAAGAAATCCTTCATTCTCTATCTCTGGAAAAAAATTTGTAAAAATTTCCTATATTTTTCCCTTGAATATTTGATAAAATTCACCCACTGGGGTCTGAACTTTTCTTTAAAACTTATTTTGATAGCAGATTTAATTTCTTTTATAGATATAAAAGGATATTCAGATCTTCTATTTTGTATCATTTTTTGTAAAGTTATTTTACAGTAAAATTTTCTATTTCATCTAAATTGTTACACTTGCTGGCATAAAGTTGTTCATATTCTATTATTCTTTTAAAATCTATAGGATCTGTGTGATAATGCTTCTCCTTTATTCCCAATATTGGTAATTTGTATTTTATCTTTCTCTCTTTATTGTACAGTCATCTCTGCTCTTTTATTGTTTTTGGCCTTTTACTTCTTTTGGGTTGATCTTGTTCTTACTTTTCTAGAGTGGAACCTTAAGTGAATGACTTAAGATCGTTCTTCCTTTCTAATGTAAATATTTAAAATTATGTTTTTCCTCTTAAGACTACTTTACTATATCCACCTTTTTTATTATCATTCAACCAAAACATTTTCTTATGTCCAAGTGATTTTGTCTTTGATTCATAGATTATTTAGAAGGATGTTTACTGTCTAGATATATAGTTTTTTTATAGTTTATTACTTATTTCTAATACATTTTGACTATGATTAGATAATATACTTTATTTTAATCTCGTAAACAAAATGAGACAATGTACACCTGAAAAAAATGTGTAGTCCATGTTTTTTAGATATGGTGTTCTATGAATGTCAATTGGATCAAGGTGAGTTTGTAGTATTTTTCATTCTTCTAGATCTCCAATTATTTATTTTTATCTGGTTGCTTTATCAATCGCTGACAAAGGTGTTATAAAACTTCCCTATTATGTCTGTGGTACTTATTTTTCATCTAGTTGCTTTATAATTGCTGAGATTGTAAAAAAGTTCCCCCTATGCAGCATGGAATAGAATCATGTTTTTTTCCTTTAATTCTACCCATTTTTGTTTCATGTCATTATTTATCTCTGGTAATACCCTTTTCCCTTTTGTTTATTTGATATTAAAATAAGCAAGTCCAGCCGTCCTATGCTGTTTGTATGCTATACTGTTCCTATGCATTTATTTATATTATATCTATTTCTTTATGTTTCTAATGCTTCTCTTTTAAGCAATATATAGTGGAGTCTTGCTCTATAAATTTTTGCCTTTTAATAGGAATAGCTGGATCAGAGGTCAGCAAACTTTCCCTTAAAGGGTCAGACAGTAAACATTCTAGGCTTTGTGAGCTACACTGTTTAAGCAACCTCAGACAAAATGTAAAAACTGGGTTTTTGGCCCACAGGCTTTTGTTTGCTAACTCATGGTCTAAAGACTCTTGGTTAACATCATTAACATTTAATGTTGGTGAGAATAGCTCAGCTCTACCATCTTACTTATTTATTTATTTTTGTTACAAGTTTTTATTTAAATACTAGTTAGTTAACATACAGGGTAATATTGGTTTCAGGAGGATTTAGTGATTCATCACTTACATATAACACCCAGTGCTCCTCACAACTAGTACCCTCCTTAATACCCATCACCCATTTAGCCCATCCCCCGCCCACCTCATGCCATTAATCTTCTTTGTTCTCTATATTTGAGTCTCTTATGGTTTGCCTCCCTCTCTTTTTTTCCCCCTTCCCCTATGTTCACCTGTTTTGTTTCTTAAATTCCACATATAAGTGAAATCATATGGTATTGGTCTTTCTCTGACTTAAAACTTATTTCGTTTAGCATAAGAGACTCTAGCTCCATCCACGTCATTGCAAATGGCAAGATTTCATTTTTGTTTCTACCGTCTGTTTTTAAACTCTGTTACCATTTCTTGACTTCTTTAGATCATTTGAATATTTTTTGGTATTCCATTTTAATACATTTGTTGGCTTTTTGGCCATATCTCTTTGTATTTTTGCATTTTATTTTTAGTAGTTATTTGAGAAGAATAATATATGTTGAAAAACTTTCATAGTCTAGTTAGAGTTTAAACTGTACCACTTCACATGATATTCAGAAATCTGGCAGCCATTAGGTCCCTTTAATCCTCCATTAACCAGGCAGGGAGAAGAGGAGAAAGGAGGATGGTATCAGTAAGGAGGCTCTATGAAATATGAAATAATATTTGAACCCACTTTAAAAAAAACACACTCTAAAAACTGGCTTAATTAGTGGCTTATAACCACTAATGCTGAGAGAAACGTAGATTTATCAATATTGACCTGTTGGATCCAATGCCTACCTAAAAGGAATTGTTTTAAAATATATTACAAATAGTATTCAACACTGACAATCTATGTAGAAAGTATAACACAGTCTGCTTAAGGTTAAAGAAACAAGTTAACTATATGCAATTAATAATTTGTATAAATCCAGGAAACTGGAATTCATATTAAATTGTAACAATACAGAATTCAACATATTTGGTTTATACCAACTGAAATGTTATAGAAGTTCTGAGTGAGAATCTGGTTGAAAATTATATTTGATCCGTTAAAAGACTCTTCCAGTGTGGTAATAAAGTAGTCCTTCAGTGTTTAAACACGTTACATCTGTAACTGATTTCATTCTTTCAGCCAAAGGATGCATTTATGCTGCCACCATTACATTTTCAGAAGAGTTTAAGTTACAAAACTTGAGAGAGCTTCAAAGCAATACTTAATCTAACCATTCTGATCTTGATGGCTCTGTTAAAAATAATTTAGGACACTAAACAGAAGAGAAACCCTTTACAAAATTGATAACAATTGTTCTTAAATCACATTATTTTAAATTTCCTTTCATAAATCAACTATACTAACCTGAGGGTTCGAGCATTTTATCTGAAGTGACTGTAGGTCAACATGGAGACAGACAACAAATGAATGCCTTGTATCAGGTCCTGTAGCGAGTAGTTTTTGAGATGTAACAGCTAGAGTAGAGGTACAACCCATAGGTTCCACTAGGCAAAGTGTCACTTGTTTTCCGAACAGGGTATACATGCTGAAATGATGCAAGCTGATAGTCCAAGGAAAAGCATTACCTGGTAACAAGGACAAAGGGGGAAGAGAAGCACACATAGGAAAACATAGTTGTCACTTGACAGTAAGGTGTCTATCATGTATTTTTGAAATATAAAACATTTAATACAGCATCAGAAAAGTGACTATACCAGAGACCAATGTGCTAAACAATTTATATACTGTTTAAAAGTAATTCTGACAAATGTTTATATTTGTATTTATTATAATATACTACATATCAATAATCCTATATATCATAGAACATACAGAAAAAACATACTATTACATCAATAATTATATACATTATGAAACATACAGAAATAGAACATAAGGAAATGAGAGAGATAAATGGAAGTTCTAACTTCCTCTTCCTTCACCCTAGTGGGCTGCATTGTGCAACTGCTGGGGATGTATTCATTATACCTTGGAGATCACAGATCTAGCTGAGGAATAAGAGATGAAAAGAATAAATAATCTATTATCGTCTATTGGACCGCCTGCATCAAAATCACGTGGGTGCTTATATAAACCATAGATTCTTGGTTTCTAACTCAGTCCTTCTTAATCAGACTCTCTGGGGGTAAGACCCAAGATGCATTTTGGTTAAAAAAAAAAAAAGATGCATTTTGGTATTTTCTGCTGGTGATTCTTATGTATAATAGGTTATTTTTAAATAAAATATACTTGATAAAAATAAGCACTCATAAATATCAGGAGTAAAAACAAAATTCCTTTCCTTCTTTTATATTTTTTCTTTTATTTCTGTATCAGAGATTAATTCATTAATATAAATTATGAGATAAAACTATTTTTTAATGCAGCTATAGATAAAGTGCTTTGTGAAATGATTTTTTCAAATATACTCAGTATTGGAATATTTATTAACATTTATTCTTGAGCTGCCAACTAATGCAAAATAGGTTCCTATGATTTGCAGTTTTGACTTTGCAATTCTACTAGCACTTGTAAGAATAGATATTATAGACATCTTTATGAGGAGCTAAATAATTTTTAAGCAAATTGAAAATACTTATTTTCTAAATAGAGAGGTACTAGTACCTCACTGCAAATAAATTAGAAAATATAACATATAAAGAATAATCAAAATCAGTCCTAAACAAACTAGAAATAATTATATAGGAAGAAAAAACTTGTCAAAATGGGAGGTACTGATAATCACTGAAGATAAATTAGAAAATATAAAAAGAAAAATCAAAACTAGTCAAAACCCTGCCACTCCCAGTAATAATTATTAACATAACTAATATTTCCTTCAAGTCTTTTTCTTCCCTACACTGTGCTGGATATGCCCACACAGTTAGAAGCAGGGTCACAGTGTAAATACCAAGTGAATTACAAACTGGATCATACTATATATTTATACATATACACACATTATATATGGAATATAAGTACTCATTTGAACTATGGTGATAGTAAGTAGATGCTACAAGGTAGGTTCTTGTAAGTTTGAGTACTCAAAATGTCTTGACCAAATATAGTTCGTAAGATTAAAATTAGAATCTTTGAAATTGAGACCTAGATACTAGAATGAATCTAGCTACATAGTAGGCCGCAATAACTTGACTGGAAACAATGAAAACTGCATAATAGTATGTGGTCAGCACTGTAGCACTCTGCCTGTCTTAAGATTTAAAATATTTGCCCCCAAGAAAGAATGACAAACACTAAATCATCTGTAACTAATTCTAAAATTATTTTAAAACCTACACAAAGTTCCATGCTTTTTTACAAAACAAACTCTTTGCCAAAGGCCTTAAAATATTCTGGAATGATTTCAGGTTACATATTTTAAAACTGGTAGTGAGCTATATATAGTTTTTCAAATTTTATGTTATCCAAGAAATGCTAAATGGTGGGTATGTTGAATGAAGAGCATCAAATTTAAATTTGGTAAATTAAAAATAAAATCCCAAATGACATTAGTACTATCTCAGATGTGTCTCGGCCTCTCCTTTGGAAAGAGACCAATAAACTGAAATCCGTTTTATTATATTCTGTCTTAAACAGAACATTTTAAAACAATACTTAACACCCATTTATTTAGTCTGCAGATTGTCTTTTAAGAAAAAGCACACTCTACATGTAATGACAAAAATTTCCACAATCATTGTGAAATAAATTATCAAAACACAGCAAATCATTACCTGCACAAGTATTCCTCTTACATACATGTACACACAAAATAAAAACACCTTACCTATTTATAACACTGGGAATATAATGTTCTAGAGGCTCCCTAAAAGATGTTCAGATGTCCGTGGCACGCCAGAACCACGAACTATTCTGAGACTTTCAAGACCAGTATTTTACTTTAATTGTAAAGTTCTAATGCTGTAACATGTTTTATTTTAGATAAACTACTGTTGGCAGAATTCAGAAATTTTCAAAGTATCTAAAGAACAAGAAAAATGAAAAACAAAGAAAACTTATAATTCCATTTCTGTGTGAATCTGTGAAAACTCTATTATTGACAGAGAAAAAGATACCAATAAAGTAATTATCATGAAAATGACAAACACACACTGTTTTAATTCAGATTAAATAATTTGGAAGAGCATGAATATGACTGAGCTTTGGGGAAAAATAAATATATAAGGAAAACTCAGTAAGACCATGTGCTACATGTGTCAAAAATGAGGAAGAGAGCACTGGAGTTTATTAGATAATATTAATTTACAACCGAGAAAAATTTTAGAAAGTATACACAGTGGATTTCCTTACATTGTATGACATGTTGCTGATTTTGCATGACACCAGAAGCAAAATATAAAAAACTGGTTTAGATAACAAAGAAAATTATTTATGTATTATACACACAAACACTCAAAAATTTTATTATCAATGTTGGGGTCAGTCAAGAGTGACTAATTACTAGACCCTCATCATACAAATTTAATTTATGATCTTGAATCTTGGTAGATAATGATTAATATTTTGGAAAGGGAATCAGGTTTTCCCTCTCTAAAGATACTCTACTAGACTACAGGAAAAAGTATATACACTTGGGGCCAAAGTGAATCACTTTACAAACTTCAATGTGGCAAATAAGCAAGTAGGTCAATATTGGAGATACTCTCATTTTTTTTTTTTTTTTGCTTTCTTAACCTTAGTCATTGTCTTCAGAAACAAAAAAGGATCTTCTAATTTTTTCCATTATGTTCCACAATCCAGTATGACTCAGGCAGTTTTTTTATTTCAAATATGAACTGGTATAACAGAAATATTTTACTATCTACTGTGAGGTTGATACTTTGGAGACAGATATATTCTGCAAATATAAATGAGCCAAAACTGCAAACACTGCTTTCCCAAACCACTTAGCACTTAACTGATTTAAGACAGTTAACATAAAGGGTTCTTTAATTCTATGTGATGTTAATTTAAGTAATGGGTACTTTCAAGGAATGAGGCATTAAAAATAATATGAATATAACCAATTTTCCTGGCAGAGAGCAACCAAAATGCCTAGAAGAGAGGTAAATGAAAATGAATAACCTATAGATTTATTTGCTCTGCAACCAAAATTCTCCATTTTGGAACAACACTAAAAACACAAATAATTGGCAATTAAAAATGGGCAGAGGACGCAGCAACTTCTTCCTAGAAACATCACCAAAGGCAAGGGAAGCAAGGGCAAAAATGAACTATTGGAACTTCATCAAGATAAAAAGCTTTTGCACAGCAAAGGAAACAGTTAACAAAACCAAAAGACAACCGACAGAATGGGAGAAGATATCTGCAAATGACCTATCAGATAAAGGGCTAGTATCCAAAATCTATAAAGAACTTACCAAACTCAACACCCAAAGAACAAATAATCCAATCAAGAAATGGGCAGAAGACATGAACAGACATTTTTCCAAAGAAGACATCCAAATGGCCAATAAACCCATGAAAAAGTGTTCAACATCGCTCGGCATCAGGGAAATCCAAATCAAAACCTCAATGAGATACCACCTCACACCAGTCAGAATGGCTAAAATTAACAAAGTCAGGAAATGACAGATGTTGGCGAGGATGTGGAGAAAGGAGAACCCTCCTACACTGTTGGTGGGAATGCAAGCTGGTACAGCCACTCTGGAAAACATTATGGAGGTTCCTCAAAAAGTTGAAAAGAGAGCTACCGTATGACCCAGCAATTGCACTACTGGGTATTTACCCCAAAGATACAAATGTAGTGATTCAAAGGGGTACGTGCACCCCAGTGTATATATTAGCAATGTCCACAACAGCCAAACTATGGAAAGAGCCAAGATGTCCATCAACAGATGAATGGATAAAGAAGATGTGGTGTATACACACACACACACACACACACACACACACACACACACACACACACA